>NC_085012.1:26333710-26431210 GCF_963854185.1 Sardina pilchardus
TGAGCACTGCTGGAGCTGGCCGGTCAGCTCGACCGCGTCCTCCTGGAGCCTCTGCACCGTCGCCTCATGCTGCGGGCGGCACAAGCGGCGAAACCGTGAGTGTCTCTGAGGCCACTCCATGGCCTCGTTTAACTTTCGCTTTTGGTTAAAAATGCGTTTGGAGCGATCTCTGTCCAAGTGGTACAGCCACGGACGTTGCCGACCACTTGTATTCAGAGTTTGTTACCGCCATCATTTCTACTATTGTCATTCTAACATTTCTACCGTTGTCATTTCTACTAAGCCTCTCCTTGTTGGGGATGCATGAGGACAAAAAAAAGATATGTTGAGAGCATCCCAAATCCCAAATGATCATTTGAGTGGTACACACGTCTTCATTTATATTCATTCCGTAAGGAGACGCTTTTATCCAAAGCAACGTAAAGAACAACACATACACATTTACATAAAAATGTGATTTTCATATTCATTCAGCACATTGGACCGACTAAACAGCATGTGCTTGGCACCGTAAAAACGTTCAAAACAACCTCTGTTTATTCTAGGAATTGCAAATTCAATACAAAAATACAATACATCTGAAACCAATCCATAAAGCCTGAAAGATGTCAAACAAGGTCTAAGGTATGAAAATAAGACGGTGTATTTGTGTGCTCCTACCTCTTTCTTACAGTCAGAGTGCTGCTTTTTACATTCCTGCAGCTCCTTCTGCAGAGCACCGAGTTTGTTGTCTTTGCGTTGGATCTGAAAGCAAACAAATGCAGCCCATGTGGATAAGGGATGTCAGCTGGCACACACACACACACACACACACACACACACACACACACACACACACACACACACACACACACACACACACACACACACACACACACACACACACACACACACACACACACACACACACAGAGAGACACACACATGCACACACACACTGACAGACACACAGGGAACGCAACAACGGGGGAAAAAAAACAAGTTGAATGACTCATCTCAACAAGAAGACAATCATTCATTCCAGGCTTAACACTTTTCCCGTCATATTCAACCTTTCAAATTAATTAAGGCCTGAAAACGAAAACACATTATTGAGTTACACCAGATAGGCTCAGCGTTGTGCCCAACAATAGAGGTGTGTGTGTGTGTGTGTGTGTGTGTGTGTGTGTGTGTGTGTGTGTGTGTGTGTGTGTGTGCGCGCGTGCTGCACGTGTTATTACGCCTGGTCTGAGGCGTCACTGTCCTTTTGTTTGTGTGTGTCTGTGTGTGTTTTTAAGGGCGCATTGTCTAATCAGCCTCTTTATATGCCGAGAGTTCATCTCCACTTTCAATAACATCCTCAATCTTCTGCTTTGCCGAACGCGAGTCAGTGTCTTTTAATGAGATATTAGCTTCAATCAGCGCGCGCGGAGGGGAGGGGAGGAGGTGAGGGGAGGAAGCGCTTGGAGAGATCTCAGCCAGACCCGCACCCTCGCCTCGCCTCACCCGCTCACCGCAAACATCTGCAAGCCTCCTATTTCCCTCTGTTTCCAAAACACAGAAAAATATATCTTTCCTCCCATCCCAACACCACCCACTCATCCACCCACCCACACACACACACACACACACACATACACCCTCCCAGTTCAGCATATTGAGTGCCTTATGGAAAGTGAAAGGTCGTTTGTAACTGTCCACAGGATTGATGGAGTTAAGATAGCTCCTTGACCTTCACCCCCAGTCCGAGAGGAACAGTCTCAGATGACGGAGCAGAAGGCGACTTGGCACCAGATTCCTCCTCCTCGGTGGCGCGGCCCGGTCCGTCCCATCCGTCGCCCCCCCCTCTCCGACGCTGACGAGATGACGGCGGGCCCTCGGCCGCCTCGCTGACGCGCGTCAGGATTTCATTATCGGCGTCGCCATGGCGCCTTTCATTAAAACGTCACGCGGCAAACCTACACCGCTCGTTTATATCTGCCACTCGCAATAAGTCCTGCGTTTCGGGCCCCCTTCTGTCGATCCGACTTTTTCTTTCTTTCTTTTTTTTTTTCCGAGCTATATTCAGGGAGAATAATTGCTTTTGTGGCCTGTACAAACATAATCGAGATCAATGCGTACAGCCCTTAAATGTTTTTGCATTGGTCATCTGTCAGTGCTTGAAGCCTTGGCCTCAGCAACAGTACACCCATGCCATGGGTGATGAAAGCCGAGGAGAGAGATGTAGAATTTGAGACGGATTCATCATTTGCATTATGCATAGCCAGCTTAAAAATAATAATAACAAATAGCGGAGGGGGCTGCGCAATCCACTTTAAGCGCCGAGCGTGTCTGATGCCGTAACTATGACTGAGTCTGACTGTGTAAGTGCGCAGCAAAAAGGCAATCAGCTAGGTTTAATCACAAACAAATTAAAGCAAACACGTTGGCTTGGTAAGCTCTTAAAATATAAACTAGGCATCTTTTGTTACAAAGAAGTCCTCTTAGATACTGGTATTATGCTGCCAGTGGCCGAGCGAAGAAAAAAAAAAAAAAAGGTTCCCAGGCTGCATCAAAAGGCTGTTAGGAGGAAGTGTATCATATCTGTGCTGCATAATTCCTTTGTGTTTGTACATTTCATGCATGCATAATATATTGTGTTCCCCTCTCGCTGAGCACATTTAACAGGCTCATTGTGGCGTCGTTTTACAGGGCCGACAGCGGCCGCGCTCGGATGCTCAGGCGCCTGACGCTAAGCGTGTCTGAAGGCCGGGGAAAAACAGACGGGGAGGAGAGGAGAGGAGAGGAGGAGAGAGGAGAGGAGGAGGAGGAGGAGGAGACGCGTGGAGGTGAGGGGCACGCGCCGCCCCCAAAAGAGAGGGAGAGCACGAGCGAGCGAGTAAGATGCGGCCTCCTCATGAAAGATTCAGAGGAAATCAGCTTTTACACTGCATTAGGAGCGGCCCCGCTCGCCGCGGCGCGGCGCGGGGGAAACAACACGGCTTTACGCCTTTTTACCGCCGGGATACACCGCGTTTACACGTCACCTCTCAGCGCCACCGCCGCTCAAATTAAATGTCACATTACATGTCATTAAGCGCTCCGCAAGGAGGAAGCTTAACCTTGCGCATGTGGCCACTGGCTTCAAAGAGACTACAGATACAGCCTGGACAGCGCGAGCTGCTCCTCCATCTGCTGGCTTTATAGCGCAGCGTCATATAATACCAGGTGCATTAACACAACTGTCCCTGTCTTGTGTATAATAGGCTGCACCAGACAAATAATGAATGGCATTAAAGCTGCACTTGTAGTCGTGTAGTTACAGCTCTACTGAGGGTGTGGAGGTACAGTAGGTACACATCTGCATATGTAAATAACCCCGACTTCCAAAAGGAGTCCATTGCACAAATTGATTATTGTGTGTAGAGAATGAAGGCCTAATTGAAATAAAACACAAGTTTGTGCTCTGTGGCAATTCTCCTCCACCCTGAAGTCACTACAGGCTGTGAGCTGTGCATGGTTTGTGGCAAGGTGTGTTGTTTTAAATGACAGACAACCCGCCTTTGTTGATTATTTGTTAAGGAGTCTGTGTCACGGTGGAGACAGGAGCAGTCCCAACACCCACCAACTGGGTCAATCACTCCCAAACTTTCCGACAGGAAAAGTACGCGGGGAAAAAGCGATGCGATTACGGACAGGAAAGACACCAAACAAACAAAATCAAGAGGCAGGTATTTTTAAATCAATCACTGCGAATCTGTCTCGGCGTATCTCCCCACCCGCTTTTCCACCCACATCAAAAAGCTGACAGTCACAATCCCAGTTGACGCACAGTCAAGCGATAAAGACACAGAAGAGAACGGGACTTGGTGGGGGGAGTGTGTGCGTGTGTGTGTGTGTATGTATGTGTGTGTGTGTGTGTGTGTGTGTGTATGGGGGGTTGATAGCAACAAACAAACAAAAAGTTTATTGAGGGGGGAAAAACATATTTTAAATATTCATGCCATGATGCAGAAAGAATTACCATGCCCTTTAAGTTATGTTAGGTTGCAATTCAATCAGTATTACAACTAAAATTGCCATCTCAAGCATTTGAGCTTGATTTAGCAACACTTTATAATTCATAGCCCATGCAAAAATATGGGAACATAGTATGTAAAACACCAATTATGTGTGACACCATTTTGAATTCATACCTGTGCTTTGGTTCAAACTCTACCCAAATAATAGCCTCATTGCCTAATAATAGCTGCAATAGATTGTTACTCCATTTTGCTAAATACTCTATATATTGCATCTGCTTATGAAAGCATGTTCATACAACAAGATGGCTGTCTTATTGTTAACTGTATAGGTATTCTGCTGTGAAGGCAATCGAGTATTAGAGAGGTCAAGTACTTGTGTGGAACATCTGGGGAACATCCTGCTGCCCATAATGGGGCCTCTGGTTCAAGCAACCTATCGAGCCGAGGATTCTGGGTAGTTTCAACGCAGCTATGAATGGAATCCATCCCGGCCCCCTCCGCTGCCTAGCCATGGCTGCAAGCCCCTGACATTGGCTCTGTCCACTCAGGCGGACTAACTTCACAGCCGCAAATTATCATCCCCATAACTCCCCCCGCGAAACAGACACACACACACACACACACACACACACACACACACACACACACACACACACACACCCTATGCTTTTGCTTCCCATATAATGGAGGCCGCGATGGCTGAAACAAAACACGGCCCTTTGTTGCCTTTGTCTTCTTCCTCATGTAGCGCGGCGCGGAACAAAAGCCCTCTGGGCCGGAGCCAGAATCGCCAGCCCTCTGGCCAACACCGCCTTCACGCCCAGGGAGGAATGCTCGGCCAAATCGATTTAAACAAATATGTATATTTTTAAACCTCCCTCTTAGTTCCAAATGAAAACGATTGCCTGGTCGAGAGCTGGTGGTGAGGCAATAAATGTCTGGAGACTTTGCATGACTCTAAACAGGCGGCATGGAAGAAGTTATTTCAAACAGGGCGCTGGAGCTATTTATTCAGCTGTGCTAACGCAGAGACGTCTCAGAAACAAAAAGCTATTATTGTTCTTCAACTCTGGTCCCCCCCCCCCCCCCACCCCACACCCCACCCTCCTTTTTTGTTCTTTTTTTCCACAGGAAATGGACAGTGGCAAAGTTACAGTAGTTCAACATATGAGATCAGAGAGAGAAGTTTTCACAGTAAACTAAAGCCAGATGTGGGGCAGAAACAGGACCCGAGTCGAAATTAATGGCTGTGTTGTTTGCTTAGCAAATCTGCAGATAAAAGTCGAGGAGATTAATTGAAACCCATCACAAGCAGTTATGTTTAGTTATGTTTTTTTTTTTCCGTTCGATGGCAGGGGGTTAAACAGATAGTTATTTGCGCAGCGGCAGAATTAAATGTATATCACCAAACATTCTCCCTTCTGTACAGGAAAGATTAGGTTAGACCTAGATCTTAAGCTTCACACTTTTTGCCCCCCCCCCCCACACACCGCCCCCCCACCCCCATCCTTTACCCAGCTTCATCTGAAATTCATTTAAAGTTAAAATAAGGAGACAGCTTTGCTCTGTAGAGAAAACACTTAAAATACCTCCTCCTTTGCCAGTTTGGATTTGACAGCGTCGAGCTGTTTTCTCTCTACACAGTGTTAGTCCTCTGTGATTATGAAACTCTACTGTAACGCTGGCGTTTTAGAGGATGCCAACACTAATAAGAGCTGTCTCCGTGTGCTGATATTTAGATAAGACACTGTGAAATTAGTGTAATAGACTCCATACTCCTCTAAACAACACGTCTTGGGAATTCACCATCACAAGGGAGGAGAAAGTTCAGAAACACACACACACACACACACACACACACACACACACACACACACACACACACACACACACACACACACACACACACACACACAAACACACAATTTTATTTTTTTTCATCAGGAGGAAAAGAAAGGAAGAGAGGGAAGAAAGAAAGAAAAAAATCCAACTCCCTTTACCTTATTGCCAGCTGCTTTCCTTGTGTCTTTTAAAGTTTCGCCTGCCCTACTTAGAGCCTCCTGCTGCTTGAGAATTTGATCTTGCAGCTGTTGAGATTGTTCGGTCTTTTCCTGTAATTTGGACGTCAGTGTGCCAACTTCTAAACCCAGGCTATTAACTTTCTCCTCGCTGGCCTGCAACTGAGCACAGTGGGGAGAGAGGAGGGAGGACAGAGTTAAACACACTTCCCAATCAACACGGCCATCGTCTCTGGCTCCCACAGCCGTCTGTAGCGGGGTCAAAACGCTGGACTTAATGGAGTTCATCAGGAGAAACGAGACAGATCCATCGCTTCATTGACTGGAAGCTGCTTCAGCAAACATCGTTTGCTAATCTTACACACGAGACTTGCTGGGAGAGATACAAAATGTTAGCTTAACATTGACATTTTAATATTTCATGCATTAGGTACATGTTTACATCAACACGTGTGACCAGGGAAAAGGCAGGTAAATAAGCATGCGTGTTTAGGGGCTGTGGTTAACACCACTCTACGAGGGAGACACACGAATTGCGCGCGCGGGCGTATTGATTAGCCAACCGTTCAGGGCCAATCACTGTGACTATTCAGTAGCCCTTCAAGTACACGTCTGTTGAGATGGACATTAATATTTTATGCCCATTACTACGGCCGCCAGATTTCCCAACCACAGTGGTTTCTCTTTCACAGGCATGCTACTGGATCACAGTTTCCTCGCATGGCAAGGACTGGGGAATGACTTTGGGCAATAAAAGATATATTCTGATACGCGGTTAGAAATGTACAACAGAGAGGTCATAGAGCAGCAAGCAATCAGAGTGGGTGAAAATGAAGTGACTTTTGTTTTGTTTTTCATTTCAAGGGCAAGGTGATTGGTCATTGCAAATGAGCTCCTTCCTCATCCCCTGGTGTAAGAAATGTCCAGAAGTGCTTAAAGGAAAAATCCAAAGCCAATTATATTTATCATTAGTATGCTTCCTTAATGTTCTCATTTATTATTCAACGGGAGAGAGGAAAAGAGAGTGGAAAAGAGAGGGGGGAAAAAAATACAATTTTACATTTCTGGCCAAACGATATTCAAATGAGCCAAAGTCCTTCATTTAGACCGCTCACAAACCCCTGTAGAATCCCCGGTGGATCTAAAAATGGCCCTATCACATTACTGAGCACTGGGCGTGATGACAAAACTGTGTCGCAAGATGAAAACTAGCCGCAATCCCGGCCCTGCTAGTGAACAGTGCCATTACAGCGGCGGTTAGAGGTTTGGGGCCATTTCATAGAGTGGACACAGTTATACAGTACGTGCAAGGCTCATGCAAGTATTATAGAGACCTACACAGTCTACACAGGCAATGCACTCCCAATGCACTCCCAATGCACTCCCAATGCACTCCCAATGCACTCCCAACGCACTCCCATCAGAAACGCATGACGTGACCTCTGATCAAATGTGGGCAATGCATTTGTTATGCATCACACCCTCCTTGTGTGGCTCACTGTGTGTGCATGTGCAGTGCGTAGCTTGCGTAGTCTATGAAACAGTGGGGGGGGGGCTGGCACCTGATTCTGGAGGGAGTCCAGGTTCCCCCTCAAGACTTGGTTCTCCTGGGACAGCTGGGCGACCAGGTGCTCCTTCAAGGCCAGGCCCCTCCTGGTGTGCTCCCGTGAGGACTGCACAGAGGTCAGCTCCAGCTGTAGGTGGCTCAGGCGCTCCTCGCGATCACTCGCCTACACAGGGAGAGAACCGGGTGGGGGGGGGGGGGGGGGGGGGGGTTAGATGGGGTTAAGCCGGGTGAATGGGTCTAACATGGACACTGCTATTGCTAATCCAACAACAAATGAACAGTATCACAACCAAGTGTGCGTTTCCAGAAAACCTAACTGTATAACAACTCTTGCTTTAACTATATAATTGAACAGTCCCTCTAACGGTCTCTTTCTCCAGTTACCATGGCTGTTGCACAATGATGCTTTCTGCATACGCACCTGGGCCACAGTTAAACTCTTACGTAAAACATCTTCCAAGCTCAAGTTTGTTCAACTTAGAAAGTACAGAAGAACAACTACAAGTTGTGCATTTCAAACAAGACCTGGGCCCAGCATAAAGCTCTTATGTAAAGATCTTCCAACTTCAAGTTTATTGTACTTAGAAAGTGCAAAAGAACAACTAGAAGTTGTTGTGTACTTCAAAGGTGTTCAGCTCTGGTGGCTAATTGATGGCAGTGTGTCAAATGATGTTTGTGTAATTGATGTTGTTCGCCGCTGATGAGAACAACACTCACATGTCAAAAATAATGAACACAGCAAGGAGAAGGCGTCTGACAGTTTCACTAAATCAGTGTTGATACACACTACATAAACAAAGGTGTCAGAGATCTGATGCAAGTCTGATTAAAATCAAATGAAAGACAAGAGGATAATCAGAAAGAAAAAGAAAAAAGACAAAAATAACAGAGGATATGAAAAAAGAAAGCGTGCTCAAAATTGGAAGATATGAGCAACGTCACCACCAGCAAACCTGCTGGCTTCCACACAGGTAGAACTCATCAATGTTTCAAAAAGCGGTGAAAAGCATGCGTCCGCTGTGGGAATCATCAGGATTTGAGCAAAGAGAGAGAGAGAGAGAAAAAAAAAGATGGACTGAAACAGATCAATGAAGCAAGCGAACGCAGCCGAAGCAAACTCCTCTGATAGCGCACGCATCCAAACATGTCTGCCAACACATCTCCAATGGATTAGTCCTCGGCCTGGACTCCTCCTTTCATGTAGAAACACTGAGGGTGAGGCTCCGGCGATGACAACTGCGTCTGTGCTGAATGCCAGATTACAGCGGCAGCACACACAACTCAGCGTGGCTCTCCTGGCCATTAAAGACATGCTTATTGAGGGAGGAGGGGGAAAAAAACGCGCTTTTGCTCAAACATGGTGGAGGATTTGTCAGAGGCCTCATAACACAGGACAGGTCTGCTTCAAGCTGGGAGACATCAGAGCTCACACCATCACAGCATACACACACACACAAACACACACACACACACACACACACACACACACTCAGTTAGGACCAAAGGATAAGGCTAAACATGTGCTGTCTCCTCAAGCTTAATGATGCCTTCTGAAGTGATGTCAATCACCCTGGATACCACACAGCCATGTTGAGGTCCACAGCGGATTTGTCCACTCTTAATAACTCAGGAAAGTGAATGTCAAACAGGCATGACAGCTGTCACACCTGGGTGCCAAAAATATGTCTAATAAGGATTATTAAATTATTATTTTTATAACTTATCATACTTAACTAACTGCATGAAGATAGCATTGGTATAGCGCTATGATTCTAAAACACTGACAACAAACTGTGGTGTCTCATGTGGTTGATGACATATAGGAGTGAATGAGTGACTGAGCTGTGATTTAAAGTGCTACCACAGCTATAAGATTATCACTTTGGGTGAGCACATGATCTTACTCATCTCTGAGAAAACACACCACCACACAAACCATGCTGCCAATCATTATGTGCAGTACATCACACAACAACATCCTCAGTGAGGGCCGGGTCTGGCATTTGAATTCTGATTGGTTAAAGGGTCTGACAGTGAGTGCTGATTGGTTGTAGACTGTGGTAGTGAGTAGGGTGGGAGCAGAGTGACACTCTGGTGAGGTCAGGAGAGGGTTAACCGACCATCAAACAAACACACACACACACACACACACACACACACATACACACACACGCACGCACACACACTTTGCCCTGTCTGGTGACACAAGAGGCAAATGCCGACCCTCTGACCAACTAGAGACACAGATACAGATACAAACACACAGACACATGACATGTGTTGAGTTTCTGAAGCAACCAAATTAGTAAAACATACATGCATGTAGATGCACACACACACACTCACACACACACACACACACACACACACACACACACACTTAAATAGCAGTACACCACAACAGCTGGCAAGTCTACCACAGGACCTGTGGGAGGCAGTCATTATGTCCAGACACTGATAAGAGGGTGCTCTGCTTCACAGACACACGCACGCACACACACACACGCACACACACACACACACACACACACACACACACACACAGACATAACAAACATAAATACTCAGACACAAAGACACACACACACACACACACACATCCAAAACCACACACACACTCAACCACATCACACGGCACTCTGAACTTGTGAACTCTGCCTCCCCCAGCCACTGTGTCGTTTGTCTGGCCTTAACACTGCCTCCTAATCTAATACGGCCCAATTAGGGCCCCTCTCCTCTCCTCTCCTGTCCTCTCCCAAACAAAGCGTTTTCCCAGGGTGGCAGAGCCCACTGCCCGCCGCATCAGAGGCAGGAGAGCGGAGGGGGCATGAGGGACGCGCGGTGACGCGGGCACATCGCACCGACAGATCAAACATCAACTTCTTGGCTTTAATCCACTATGACAAAATAAATAAAAAACAATATTTAAAAAATCTCTTCACGTTCCTCGAGCCATCCAGTGTAGGCACTCAAAGCAGCGCCTACTACAGTCTACAGTACCTCACGAGCAGCCTCCTTCTGGGCCACGCCCGTGCGCTCCAGCTCTCTCTCTAGCGCCCCCACCAGGCCCCCCTGGCGGTGCAGCTCCCGCTGGGCTGCTGCGTGGCGGCTCTGGGCCTCCTCCAGGTGCCGCTCCAGGCCCAGGATCTGACAGGTGGAGTAAGGGGAATAAGGGCAGCGGGTGAGCACCTGGGACCAAAACGCTGCTCGCTGATCAGCTCCTACCTTGGCACTTATGCCAAGACAGCATGTAGATATTGGAGGGCTTGCTAACCTGAGAAGAAAGTTACCACTAATATCACAAATATCACAAAGTCATCAGTTCTACATGATCTACTGTAGGTATGACATAAACACTGCAAAACACAATAAGAAAGTCAAATAAGGGAAAGTCAAATAAATAACTCCGTTATCAGTCTTTCCATCTTTAGGGCTTGCTGTACCATAAATACATGCAGTACTGTATGTGCATCTGTGTGAGGGAAACCAGCAGGGAGAGCACATCCATGTCGTCTCTGCCCTTTCAATGACTGCGCTAATTGTGCATGTGTCCAAACACTATTAGCTGTGTTAGTGTGTGTGTGTGTGTGTGTTGGGGGTGAACCTGCCTTCTCCAACGCACGCTCTAGAACCTCCTCCTTGTCTGACAGCTGCAGCTGGAGCTTGTGGAGTGTGTTCTCCGCGTTCCTGATCTGTGTATGGGGGAGACGGAGAGACAGACAGAGAGACAGAGAGAGAGAGAGAGAGAGAGAGAGAGAGAGAGAGAGAGAGAGAGAGAGAGAGAGAGAGATCAGGACTGCTGAGAGAACTCAGGGGTTTCATACGCTTCCTTAAAGACAGGATGGGAGAAGAGAAGAGGAGTAAGGAGGGAAAAGAGATGGAGGGGGGCAGACGGGGTTAGAAAGGCTAGAAAGGGAGATAGAGAGAGACAGAGAGAGAGAAGGGGGTGACGTTGATAAGAAAGAATAAGAACAGAGAAACAGAGACAGGGGGGAATAAAAGAAAAGGAAAAAGAAAGATGAAAAGGGAAAAGATAAAAAAAAGCACAGAATAAAGAATAAACTTGAAGAGAAAGGCCATTTGAAATTGAGAAAAAGATTCGTAGAAAGAGAGGTCTATATGTACATTTGTATTTCTAATAATACAAGAATAACATTTATTGTAGAAAATTAATTAAAAGTGAGAAAAAAGACAGTGAGAGAAATGTCGCATGTGTGCAAATGTGTATGTAAGGGAGTGTGACAGAGAAAAAGTGTGTGTGTGTGTGTGTGTGTGTGTGTGTGAGAGAGAGAGAGAGAGAATGACTGTGTGTGTGTGTGTGTGTGTGTGACACAGAGAGAGAGAAAGAGAAGAGAGAGAGACAAAGCTTGTGTGTCACAGTGAGCCACAGAGCCAGAGCCAGAGCCAGTGAGTGTGTGTGTGGGTGTGTGAGTGTGAGTGAGTGTGTGAGTGTGTGTGTGTGTGTGTGTGTGTGTGTGTGTGTGTGTGTGCAGACCTCTGTGGTGAGGGCGTCCTGCTGGCTCTGTGTGGTCAGGGTCTGGGCCTCCAGCCGGGCCTGCAGCCGCCCGCTCTCCTCCACACTGGCCTGCTGCTGCCCCTGCAGCTGCGCCACAGCTTCTGACCGCCTCTGCAGCGCCCGCTCCAGCCTGCCCACCTACCACACACACACACACACACACACACACACACACACGACACAGCAGGCACACAGAGACATTCAGCAGGAGACTACAACAGTAGGAGTGGAGTGGAGTGGAGTGTCTCAGTAGGAGACCACTGTATGTTCAGAACAGACATCTATTGCATATAGTGAGTTAGAACATATATAGCATCGTATCACTTCCTATCAACAGCATCCTCATATGATATCATTTCATTATAACATGAACTGCCCCTAGAGTACATCATGTCAAATGCTAGCATGCTAGCATGGCTGAAAAAGTTACAGAACTGAATTTAAATGAAAGAAGTCAGCCACAGCCAGAGTACAAACTCAGGTGGAAATCATCCATTCAAACATCTTGCTCTGGTCAATCAACACATTTCTTTCCTGAGCCGACACCAGCCAATCATCACTCTTATTTTACCGGCATTACCAACAAACAACCAATCAACACCTCACGGAACATGCTGACCGACTCCCTCTGATCAAAAGTCTCACGTCTGCCTGTCCTCACCTGCCTGGTCATTCTCTGGCCAACTCCAACTGATGACCACTGGTCAAAGTCATTATGTTTAAACTTTAAAGATATGTTGAAAAATCCCTGAAATACACAGCCATCATCTTAAAGCTTGATAAAACTAGATGAAGAACATCTCATTGTCAGTCTCAACCGACCTCACCGGTGGAGACTTTTCAAAATACAATATCAGATCGTTACAATTTCAAATGACGACTTAAATCCAAAATATTCTCACTACACCGAGATTTTGCCGTATCTGCTGGAGGGACACAGGAGGCTAATTATTTTGCCAATCAACCTTAGCGTGGAGCTTTTCCCTTCCTTGTTCCCCGTGCTCAGTCATCTGCGCGCTCTCCATCACCATCTGGAGCAGTGGGCTCAAATCCGCCGGCTAGAGAAAAGCTCTTCCTCCATTCAGGTTTTAAATCCAGAGGAAGGACAATGTGCAAGTAAGACTCTCTCCTAGGAATGTTCGACCAAGGCTGAGTGTGCCCCTAAAATATGAAATATTTTTCTTTCAAAAAGTTAAAGTGGGCACATTCATAGAAGTTCATAAAGTTTGAAGTGTTGGAGAGCTAGTAAGGTGATATCCAGATTTCAATAAAGGAGAGATTATAATTGACTTTAGCAGATGTTTTCCACTTAGTGTGCGAACTCGAGTCGACCTCCACAGTCACTATTCAATCCGGCCTCTAATTTGGGCTCAAATGTAGCGTTTATTAATTTACTTCTAATTCATTAGAGGAAAGAAGCGTAGCGTGTATAGGACATGGAACAAAGGCGCAGCACCAAGAATATTCCCCACAGTGAAGCCATGAAGAGCTTTAGCCTTCAAGATAATTAAGCCATTAAAGCGTTTTACAGCGTTCTGCTTTACTTGGCCATTGTGTGCCACAGAAGGCAAGTGCCGAGCCACAATGACCGCCATAATGCCTTGAGCTGTTAGAATGGGCCGTAATGCAACTGCCCCTTGAGAGGTCGCCAAGGTCAAAATTGTATTTAAAATAATGCATGTGTGTGTGTACTGTGTGTGTCTGTGCATGCATGTGTATCTGTGTGTGGTCGTGTGTGTGTGTGTGTGTGTGTGTGTGTGTGTGTGTGTGTGTGTGTGTGTGTGTGTGTGGCTGTGTGTGTGTGTATCTTCAGGGATGATCCATGAGCAAAGCTATTCCAACATCAGGAGGTCAAGCCAGTCATATCTCAAACAAAACACAAAGTCTGCCAAAATGAGTGAATCAGAACACAACTGACCTATAACCTAAGGCTCAAAGTTTGTGTTGGCATGTTTGTATATGTGTGTGTGTGTGTGTGTGTGTGTGTGTGTGTGTGTGTGTGTGTGTGTGTGTGTGTGTGTGTGTGTGTGTACAGTATGTCTAAGTTGAAAGTAATTGATTTACGCAGGTCTCACAATTCATGAATCTACTTTCTGATTGGCTGCCATGCGATGGCGGTTGGGGTTGAAGGTGCCTGTGTGTGTCTGTTGAGGGGATTTGGGATAGCAATGAGGAGTTGAGCAGCAGCGGCGCAAATGGCTCCACTCAACACAGTGCTATCACCTCCGCTGGCTCACGTCTCCCAGGCGAAAAGCTGTGGAAGTGGGGGTGAGAAGAGAGCTGCTGTCAATAAACAGGCCTCAATCCTTTGGCCAAAGAACCGATCACTTCCATTCTGATGATCCATTAGTCTCTGGTGTGGACCAGAATAAAAGGGGATTATTGGGGCCGAGCACAGTCTATAAATGACAGTCCTAATGCCTTCCCGGAACCACAGCCAATGGAGTTAGAGGAAAGGGGGGTGGGGGGGGGAGCCCTTTAAAGCCCCCCAGCACAAACACAAGGTATCACTTTAAAATAGAGCGTAATCTAAAGTGACACTGGAACCAGTGCTCTACTTATTAGGAGGCCGGCTTGCCTCCCGACCTGCGCTGAGCCGGACATACAATCCCAATCAATTTCTATGCAACGGTGTCTCTTACCGCAAAAAGGGCCATGAAATGATCCCACCGTGCATTTTTAGCCGGGGTGGAGGCTGCGCGGAGAGTGGCGGGTGGGTTGCAGTTGTCGTTAAAAAAAAGTGGCGACTGGACTGAAATGTCCCAGGAATCATTGCAGATTAAATTGGACATTGTATGCTAATGTTGTAATGGAGCGGGAGCACTCGTGTGGCTGCTGTTCTCTGCAGCGGGGGCCCCAGAGGGAGGATGAGGCCTGGGGTTTAGAGCTGCTTCCCCCGCACAGGGCACCAGGCCCTGGCTCCCCCCCACATCATTATCCCCAGGCTACGCTGATCTAATACTGCCGCCAGATATGGACATGACCAGCAGGAGGGGGGGCTTACAGCCCACAGCGTGTGTGTGTCTGTGTGTGTGTGTGTGTGTGTGTGTGTGTGTGTGTGTGTGTGTGTGTGTGTGTGGTGTGTGTGTGTGTGTGTGTGTGTGCGCATGAGTGAGAGTGGTAGCTGCCAGACAAGGACTGCAGATCAGTGGCAACATGGTGCAGAAGATGGTGGTGGTGTGTGTGTGGTGTGTGTGGTGTGTGTGTGTGTGTGTGTGTGTGTGTGTGTGTGTGTGTGTGTGTGTGTGTGTGTGTGTGTGTGTGTGTGTGCGCATGAGTGAGAGTGGTAGCTGCCAGACAAGGACTGGAGATTAGTGCCAACATGGTGCATGAGATGGCAAAGTTGTGCTGTGGGCTTCACTGAGCTGGCCAATGCAGCCGATCTCTTTACTTTGGCCAACCGGCCATGCTAGAGAGGAAGTGGGGGTAGCACACACACACACACACACACACACACACACACACACACACACACACACAGAGAGACACACACACACAGAGAGACACACACACACAGAGACACACACACACACACAGACAAACACACACACGCACACACACCTATACCCGTTTGTCGGGCTAAGAGGACAATTTACGAAAATTTTCGTAAATCAGACTTAACACAGGGATACAGGGACACAGGGTTCCCGTGGTGCTAGAGCTACAAAACACATATCAAACGTCATGAAAAAAATCAGGGAACCTATACAACGTTTAAAATTAAAAGATTTCCTTGCCAAACCTGAGATATAAAAAAAAGCCGTTTTTCAGACTTTTTAGTGGTTTGTAAAGACTTTTCTAAAACAGGGTCTATAAGGACAGTGTGGTGTACAAGGTCAGTGATGTCATCATACACATACACTGAGTATAACCTGCTTTGAAAGGACACAAGGTCTGTAAGGCCAGGTCACACACATACACCGAGTATAACCTGCTTTGAGAGGACACATGGATTACTAGGCCAAAGTGACTAAGGCACACCATTATAATAATATTGAATATATATTAAGAGGTAATTTTGTTTTCTTTGTTGACCTACAGTTGTACATTACAATTTGGCACATAAGCTGAACTACAGTAAGTGTAAATAACTCATCACATCGGGATATAATTTGCAGATAATGTACATAAGGTGCACAATCACGCCATTCTACACTTCTTCATCTAGAAAACATCAGCACCTCCAATCAAATACGGTCAAGCTACACAACCCCACCAGCACTTATCTTTGTATCCTTCCTCACTAGTATTATGGAGGTTTCCATGTCCTGAACCAACTGCCAACCTGCAATCATGCTTCACATCCCCACTGCAACTGGCGTGTCCAGAGTCTGCCATTGCCCATTGCACAGAATCACACATAACCTGAGAAGAGAGCCTTTTTTTGTAGGTTTGTCATTATTAACACACCACACAATATTTGCTGTATCACTGAACTGTATTTGGTCACCTCAAGATTCTGTTCCTTAGCAAAGGACAGCATTGTAGAAATAAATAAAGCAAAATAAAATGAATCCTTACATTAAAAGGTCCAGGCTAACCACAAAGCAAAACAAACAAACAAACAAACATCTGCCTGGGAGCAATATAAATTAAGTGACCTAAATTTCTGAGAACAAGACATAAACTTATAAAATATTAGACCCAAGTCTCAGGCTAGCCAAAAGTGCATTTAGTGTTTAGCCTTTGAATGCCTTTTAAAAGTCAAGCCTCTGTTGCGTACAAAATATCGAATGTTTTGAATGGATCTTGTCTCCAACACAGGGTGTTCCTTTTCCTTGCACTTCAGGCACTGCTCACTGGTGAGTGACACCGTTTTCAATAAAAGGCCTCATATGTTTCATCACAGCTTGTATCTCCTCCTTGGACCATGGTCTCTTCACACACCGTCTTGATGAAACACGGAAACCTGAACAATTACAAAAAAGATGAGAAGAAATGAAAAGATAAAAGATCCTTCAACGTGTACAGTACATGCAGGCAGGGATGTTGCTGTTCAAAATTGCCAAACAAACTGGAACTTGTGTCGACAAAATGTGTGTGATAATAAAACACAAAATACATCCAGCTTCTTTATATGCTTTATATGTCTAACCAAACATAATTTGGTGTAGACTGCACATTAGCAAGCATGCCTAGTGATGGAGAGCATTTAAATAATACCTTGAGTGACTGAGTCAGGGAGATGAGGTGAACTAGAAGTCACACAGACAGAGTTCCACAGGTCATCTAAAAAAAAAATTGTGCAGTATAAGTGTATGGGCTTAAAGAGCCTACCTGCGGACCAATCAAAACTGTAATATATTCTACTGCCATGCACATAACAAGCAGACAGACAATTCTGTATTCTAATAACTAAAACTCATGGCAAAGTTGTTAAACTGGATGGAGAGCGTGACTGCAACAATACCTTGAGTGATAATTTTACTAGGAAATGATGTAGATGTACACAGGCCAAGTCTTCCCTGTTGTTTTAAAATGATCATGCAAACTACTTAAGACATCAAAATACTAAATCACAAAGCATATGTGTCACAATGAAGAGAGATGACAAAAAGATAGCAATCGTACTAGTAGCAAATTCCTGACTAAAACATTTTTAATATACTCTAATGAACCCACAAATCCAAGCTCATGAGATACGTTGGGCAAACGTTGGGTCCATTATTGAAATTATACCTGTTATAATATGACTGATTGAATGACTTTGTTTGTTTGCTGTTACCCTATATTAATTGTTTATTTTCATTAGGTTATTGCTTGAATTGATATTTTAGTTTATGTTGCTATTCTCCCTACTGTAGTCTGACCAACTTTTTGAAATTGTTCGCTGTTAAATCAATTATTGTATTGTTTTTATTTGTATGTCGCTTTGGACAAAGGCATCTTCCAAATAGCAAAAGCAATAACCATAACCATAACCATACCTTGAGCTGCGGTCTCAGAGAGGTGAGGCGATCCACAAGTTCCAGCAGCCAACATTACTTCATTGTCTGAAAACAAGACAAAAAAGGCAAAACAAACAATGGCATCAACTACACAGCAAGGAGGGTAGGCAATAGAAAATATTTGAAATAACATTAGGCTGTTATCTTAATGTATAAAAAAGCCTATTTTAAAGGAACAGTCCACCGTTTTTTCATATTAAACTACGCTATTCCCTTAACTAAGACGAGTTGATACATACCTCTCGCATTTCAATGCGTGCACTCACTGGCTCTGGTGCGCGGCGCTACTTTGATAGCACTTAGCGTCCAGTTCATTCATTAGGATCCAAACAGAGATGAAGTTAGAAGCAACCAAACACCTTCACGTTTTCCCTATTAAAATACAGTTACATGAGTAGTTACACGACTAGTTAGTGACACAAAATAAAACATGGCGCTTTTCTAAGTGGGTAAGAAGGAGAAGTATAATGTGTGGCGGACTAGTAATTGGGAGCACTTCGACTCTGCGCAGTAGTATCTTCACTCCAAAATGAAACTGAAAGTGCAAGAGTGATGATATTACTGCGCCGAGTCAAAGTACTCCCAAGTGTTATTCCGCCACACAATATAATTATCCCTCTTACCTGCTTAGAAATGCACGTTTTATTTTGTCTCACCATACTTGGTCGTGTGACTACTCGTGGAACTGTATTTTAATACAAAAATGGGAATTTAGGGAAAACGTGAAGGTGTTTGGTCGCTTCTAACTTCACCTCTGTTTGGATCCTAATGAATGAACTGGGTTACCTAGAGTACTATCAAAGTAGCGCCGTGCGTCAGAGCCTTTGAGTGCATGCATTGAAACCTGAGAGGTATGTATCAACTCGTCTTAATTAAGGGAATAACGTAGTTTAATATGGAAAAAACGGTGGAGTGTTCCTTTAAATATTTCACCAATACAAAATACTAACCATAAAGCATATGTGTCACAATGAAGAGAAATTAAAAGAAGTTATGCTTCTAACAAAGTTTCTAACAAACATACTACTGGCAAATTCCTGACTAAAACAATTTTAATATACTCTGATCTAATGAACCCACAGATCCCAGCTCATTACATGAGATATGTTGGGCAAACTTTGGGTCCATTATTGAGATTATACCTTGAGCTGCGGTCTCGGAGAGGTGAGGCGATCCAAAAGTGCCAGAAGCCAATATTTCTTCATCGTCGAACAACAAAACAAAACAAAAAAACAATGGCATCAACTACACAGCAAGGAGGGTAGGCAATAAAAAGTTTACACATTTGAAGCCAATTTTAAATATTTCACTTATAGAATTACAAAATCCGCATTTTGGGACCCCATTTGAACATTACCTTGCAGAGTGGAAACATCGGGGAGTTGCTGTGATCCTGTATCCATATCTTCTGTGTCATCTATTAAATGACAATGTAAAAATGTTATTACACCATCAACCATATACACATACACCAGGTATATTCAACAAAATGTAAATGATGCATACCACCGATTCCATCAAGAAATTTTCCTTGAATATCCTTCACACTTCCCTTCTCCATAGCCATAAGCAGTTTTGAGATCTTAGCCAGCTGAATTGTTGATTGGGGCAGTCGATAGTACTCTATATGCACCCTAATGTCATGGCCGAGAAAATCGGCCAGCTGGTCCAGTTCATTATCTTTCAAGTTCATGACTTGGCTTATTGTGGCGATCTGTTTGCGAAGGTTAGTTGATCTGAGGTTTTGAGGATCTTCGGCTCCACAAGCATCTGCAAATTGACCAAACTGCCCTCTGTAGTGACCAAGACTACAAGGAACAGCGAAGAGGTAATCGTTGTTTTCAGTAACTCCACACTCTTTCCTTTTACTAATGAGGGGTGACAGGTTAGCGGTCATATCAGGAGTCAGGATCACCGCAACATTTCGTCCTTTTTCCCCCCTCAATTCCACTCTGGCGAATTGTTTGCAAAGTCTCCTCTCAACTTCTGTAAGCCCAGTGCTTATGTCATCGTTAAGTTGTGACATGTCACGATCTTCAACATTTTTTACAGTCATTCGCGCCACTTCACCTGGATTATCGGCTAGTTTCTCCTTAGTCAATTCCACTTGCTGACCAAGATGTAACTGTATCTTCTGAACGTCTTTGGCCAGTGGAAGCCTGGTGCTCTTGTTGCATTTGGCCTCGCTCAGGTTTGATAAGGCAGAATGGGAAACTAATTCAGACCACTTTGTTTTCTGAAGTGTATGAAACCTCTTGATGGAATCGATCCCCTCTTGGTCCTCTTCCATGAGGGCACGACACATCATGAGGTCACTTATCTTTCTGAGAGAATGCCCAATTTTCAGGGCCAAACTTGGGGCTTTGAATGTGTTGTTTTGGTGATCAAAACCAGAAACTCTCTTGACAGCACTAGTAAGAATGAAGAAGTTGCCTGGTTTTATTGCCTCTTCCATGTTATGGATTCTAGTTGTGTGGCGCAAAGTCACAAGTAATCTCCCAAGTTCCCTTACTTTCTGTCTTATATACTCATGCTTTGATCTGTCACTCCCATGTTTATTAAAGAGGGACTGGGCAAACTGCATGAGATAATGATCATTCCTTACTGCAGAGGACACTGCATCCTTGTGCATTTTGCCCAGCACTGACCAAAGTTCACTTGAGATTGGCTGGGACATTGTAGATTGAGCAGATGCTATGCCAAAGACTCTCTCTCTCAACTTGGGTCCCTCTTCAACATTATTCTCGGGTCTCAGAGCACATCTTTTCATATGTCGAGAAAGTTCTTTTCTGGATATCATACCCTTACAGTACAAGCAGTAATCATACGTCTCAGAGCTGCTGCTCTGTTTGGAACTCCTTTTCACTTTAAGACAGCCTGATCCTGTGGTTTTAACGACTGAGTTATGCTTGAAGTTGCCAAGGTTTCGGAATTTTTCAAGAAGAACCTTTCTGTCCTTTGATGATTTGGGGAACTGGAGTGCCTGAGCAATTTCAGCATTTTCATGTGCATGCCTCTCGAGATGACGTGCAAAGTTTGTTTGAGGTTTTCCACATAGGAAACAATAATTGACATGGCTTTTAAGGAGTTTTCCTGATTTGGTTGGGGATTTACTTTGGCTAAGAACATCCACCGTACCCTTTTCGGTACTCACTGTTTTCTGCATGTTTGACTCTGAGCTTTCTGGTTCTGGTTTGGGGTCACTTTGGAGATCACCGATAGTTTCTACATCCACCAGGAAATTCTTACAGATATCCTGTGTATTCATGTGTTCTTGTTCAGCAAAAGTATCGCCTAAATCAGGCATGTTAGTGGTATGGGACGCTTTGGATGGTTCAGGCAACTCAACACTCAACTCTGTCCCTGAGCTTTCTGAATCCGATACAGACTCTGGGATGTACTCATCATCAGATGCTGATGTTACATCATCCTGTAAAGTAGAATGAAATGAATGGAATGAAATGAATGAATTTAAAAAAACAACTCATTATATCGATATATACTTCAATGTACACTTACATCTATATCCCAGTCTTCTGAGGATTTCTGGAGGCAGTTTCTATGCCACACACCACAGCATTCTTCATAGACAAAATTAGGCAAACCACAGTGTTAGACAACAATTGAGCAGTTTCCCATGCTGACTAATCACATACTCATTTTCTTATTAAATGCAAACAGCTTCACACTTTCGAAACATATAAAATCAAGAAATGTGAACAAAATGAACTATTAAGTACAAATGCACAGTTTTAAAATTCAATTTAGACAAAAAGGACACAGGTTTCCACCATTAAGGTAGAATTCACTGGAGTGGCAGAGCATGTACATTACTCATTCAAAGTTAAAAATGCATGTTGTGATCCCACACATCACACATTAGATTGATCATATGGCATCGTCCTAACAATTAAGATACTTGAGATCCTGAATATAAAGCATCGTTACTGTAAAACAGATACATTAGTAGCCTGACCTGATCAAAGACCGATTATTTTTGTAACGTGTAATGTGCAAGGTGTGAGGTCATATAGGCCATGTTTCAAAATGCATTCTTGGCCCAAAGACTTCTGGCAGAATGGAAGAACAGAAATGCTGAAATGTTTATCCTACATTAACTAAGAAGGCTTGTGGGAATAAAAGGAAAGTAATTTAAAAGCTGTGGAGACAACTAGAATCATTTGGATTGCCAATTGCTTGGTGGATCTATTGAATTAGGTCTGGATTTATTAGGCCTAAAGTTTTTGTTCATCATGACCACTACATTCTAAATTCAAAGGCGACCCACTCGATCTATTATCAACTCAGATGCGTAAAGATAGGCCCAGTGACTTATTGGACGGCACAAATTTAGAAAATGTTAGAAAAAAAAAAAAACACTGGTAGATGCTTATTGGACATGGCCTGAGTGGTCCCATCCTGCCTTGCGCAGTGATTTGATTCACGCTGCTTAGACAGTCTGGAAGCTACTGCCCTAATTTTCGCCTGAGATAGGGGACCAATCACAGAAGAGGGGGTAAAGCAAGACGATGAGGAGCTATGCACATTTGATAGACATCCGTAGCGCCCAATGAACGGAACTGGGCATTTTTTCAAATACGAGAAAATTTACTTCTGGTTGCCAGACCACGTCTCATTTGAGAAGTGGTAGGCGCAAGCCAGGCTATATTGGACAGGCATTTCGAGTATATAGACATTCTAAGAAATGTACATGTTCGATGAAGGTTTAACTTCATCTTCAAAGTTTATGAGCATATGTGTAATTACATAACGGACTTGAGGGCATTTTGCTTGTGTTGACACTCACTGAGACATAATGAAAAGTTGGTGTATTATGCTTTTCTGCCAAGCTAATCTTTAAAAATGTTGGCAAAGGATGATAAACATTGCTCCATGTTCACACAGCGCATCAAACCAAGTCCATGAAAAATGCATGTCACCGAGCTGCAGCGTACTGGATGAAAGAGCGATACATTTGCGTGCATTTAAGGTTGTAGCTAGTTTGGCTATCACCATACTAAACTCAATCTTTTAAGATTGAACATTAGTCTGGGGAGTCTGCACTGCATTTCTACTGCATAAGAGGCGTGGTCAATGGGCATAGTTCAGATGACTGATTGGTTGAAGGACTATCCAAAAGTGTAAAGATCAACGATCTGAGTGTGCCTTTTGGATAAGCTAGTTTGTGACTGGATCCAGAAGATGTGGACAGGAAGCAGGAGAGATAGATGTGCAGGTTTCCAACCTGAGCTGCAGGGCGAAATCCAAATTGCCGGCAGGTCAGGGTTTACCCAGCCTACGCAAATGGCCTATTTTGATTCCAAAACGGTACATTTTGCCAAAAGGTGACTAGTTTGCACGTATGCTCACTGTTCTCTGCCACGTGCCTCCGCTTGCAAACTCCCTCACTTGGTACGTCATTGTATCTGCCACTCCAGTGTTCTCAACCGCAATGGTTTGAAATGATAAAACATTCAATCAACATGGTTTTATGCTTTATAGTTGTGAGACTGGAACGGACTCATGGCATGAAATTAAACTATTTATGGCATACTGAGAAATGCATTAATTGGGAGAAGATGAAAAACACACTTACGTTTGCATCTTAGACCGCACCATCTGATAGATGTCAAAGGTGAATGACATATCCAGCATTCGTCAATTCTCACCATTTCAAAAACCAGCTGATGAATTGTACACTGTGGCAAAAATGTTGTGAAACATGAAATAAATGTTAACATTTACACATACAAATTATATCATGAATTAAAAAACAAATAAAAAAAATTGGCTGTTACTTTCACACAACATTTTCTACAAATCCATCAGGAGAGATAAATAGGGGGAAAGAAGTTACTTTGAGATATTATAGTGAAACATATCTATTCAATTCCTGACTTCCTGTTTGGCTAACTGTTGGGATGTCACTCATCACACACACACAAGAAACATATATGCATATACTTGAAACTCTGACGTTTAAAAAAAAAAAAAAACTGAAACTGTGCCCTGTGTTTACACAATACAGGCCACTAGCGAAACAGTGAGTAACTAACTGATAGGTGCAATGAAACTGATTATTCTCTTCTTCCTAGCCACAGAACTACATAACCGCAAACAGCAAGGAAATATGTTAATGAACTATTTAAGATATTTAAGAAATCTATTTAAGTAAAGCAACAAAAGTAAAAACAATTCTAATAAACTAAAGTAATTTTGTGAAAAAGGGTAAAAATCTGTGCATGTGTTTGTTACACAGACAAACTCATGGTATGCAAGGACATTGTGGATGTCATTAACAGTCTGAAGGACAAACACTCAGACTTCCACTATTGAACTCCCAGGGTGCCTCTCAACATCTCTCCTCGATCCTCGATGCTCGAGGGGCGTTCCCACTGATCTATAACTAAAACCGGATAGACTATCCCATTGTTGCCGCCCCATCATTCTTTATGTAGATCAATGAGGATCAAGGCGGAAGGGAGGACGTATATAAGCCAAATGAGAGGCACCCCCAGTGTATGGCACACTCAGAAAAACACCAGTGTTAGGAGGACACCATGGTTAGTAAAGACCATCCATACTGAATAGAAGGCATTTCCACTATTGAACTCCCAGTGTATGGCACACTCAGAAAAGCACCAGTGTTAGGAGGACACCATGGTTAGTAAAGACCATCCATACTGAATAGAAGGCATTTCCACTATTGAACTCCCAGTGTATGGCACACTCAGAAAAGCACCAGTGTTAGGAGGACACCATGGTTAGTAAAGACCATCCATACTGAATAGAAGGCATTTCCACTATTGAACTCCCAGTGTATGGCACACTCAGAAAAACACCAGTGTTAGGGGGACACCGTGGTTAGTAAAGACCATCCATACTGAATAGAAGGCATTTCCACTATTGAACTCCCAGTGTATGGCACACTCAGAAAAACACCAGTGTTAGGGGGACACCGTGGTTAGTAAAGACCATCCGTACTGAATAGAAGGCATTTCTACTATTGAACTCCCAGTGTATGGCACACTCAGACACACACCAGTGTTGGGGGGACATCATGGTTAGTAAAGACCATCCGTACTGAATAGACTGCATTTCTAATGTAGCTTCAAGAAGCTTACTAAAACATTGAAAATTGTGTTCCATGGAACATCACAGTACTTCAATCATTGGTCAATTTCAAAGTACAGATAAATTCAAACTCACCTCACATGCAGAGTCGTTTGGTGTGGATCTGGATGATTGGCATTCCAATATCGATTTGGTCTCTGTACAAGAGAACACAGGGAGATTCAGTGCTTAACTTTCCTCAAGTCATAAAACCACATATAGCCATAACATTCCCGACTCACATCCCTCACTAAAAATGGCCTGATATTGCCACATGTTTTTCATGCTGCAGATCTTTAGCAAGCATGACATGCATTGCCAGAAGTTAACAACATTTATTCAAAACTATAACTGACCACTGGCAAAGTCTGTTGAGAACACAGGGGGTGACACCTCCTGCGGCTGGACACTAACTTCTCCAATCCCCTCTTTTGCAGTCGAAGTGCTACACTGGCCCCTGACACAGTGCACCTAAAAAAAGGACAGCAATATACAAAGATGAACAGGCATAAACTGGTACAGTCCATTACACATTAAAAGGACACCCTCACTCAAACCTTTAAAAGAACACTTCACCGTTTTTTCATAAAACTACGCTATTCCCTTAACTAAGACGAGTTGATACATACCTCTCACTTTCCCTATTAAAATATAGTTACACGGGTAGTCACACGACCAAGTATAGTGAGACAAAATTAAACGTGGTGCATTTCTAAGCAGGCAAAAGGGATAACTATATTGTGTGGCGGAATAACAATAGGGACCTTAGACTCGGCCCAGTAATATCCTCACTTCAAAGTGAAACTGAAAGTGCAAGAGTGAGGATATTACTGCACCACACAATATAGTTACCCCTCTTACCTGCTTAGAAATGCACCACGTTTTATTTTGTCTCACCATACTTAGTCATGTGACTACTCGTGTAACTGCATTTTAATAGGGAAAACATGGAGGTGTTTGGTCGCTTCCAACTTCATCTCTGTTTGGATCCTAATGAATGAACTGGGCTAGCTAAGTGCTATCAAAGTTGCGCCGCGTGCCAAGGCCAGTGAGTGCACGCATTGAAACGTGAGAGGTATGCATCAACTCGTCTTAATCAAGGGAATAACGTAGTTTAATATGAAAAAATGGTGAAGTGTTCCTTTAAGTTCATG
The DNA here is from genome assembly GCF_963854185.1 of Sardina pilchardus. Lineage (NCBI taxonomy): Eukaryota > Metazoa > Chordata > Actinopteri > Clupeiformes > Clupeidae > Sardina > Sardina pilchardus. The sequence goes on from NC_085012.1 coordinate 26,360,010, forward strand.
ACACTCAAAATGATGTAGCCAGGGTAACAGTGTTAAGTGACGACTATCTGTCCCGACAAAGATTTCAGATTCGTAATTCATTGATAAAAATGTCCCTTACAAAACTACAATAATTTCTAAACATTCATACATCCCAAAATAAACAGCTGAATTCAAACTAACCTCATGTGCAGGGCTGTCTGGTGTGGGAATAAATGACTGACACTCTGCTCTCAATTCTGCATCTGTTGAAGAGAACACAGGATATGAAGGCGCAGAACTTTGCAAGACCCCAGTATTAACCAAACATTGCTAATTCAAGCAAGGACTCACCTCTGTATAAGTCTGAAGAGAAAACATTGGCTTCCAAGTCATGGGCATCGTCACCAAGCTCTGCAATGGAGTGTTGGCCAGAAGGGAAGCTTGCACCACTGAGCTGTGTCTAAACAAGTTAAACATAAAAATGCATATGTGAGTTTTACACAAATATTCAATTCAATTAAATGTATTGTCATTCAGCATCCTCTTGTAAAATTCCCACAATAACACATTTCTGGCTGCATTTTGTTCTATATTAGTACACCATTAGAAAAGCTATGCTGTCTGCATTTATGAATTACTTGCTAACAATTCAGCTAGAGAAAATATATTTTGTGGAAGAATTGTTATTTACAAATAATTCACTATATTTTACTGTGCTCTCATTCATATAATACTACTTTCCTACTTATTTCCTTAGCCATTGTAAAACAACAGAACCAAAGATCGTATAGTAAGGAAGATGAATCATAAAGGGGGTTTTCAATGGAATTAAATGGGGCCCACTTCCGCCTCCTATCTGGGCGTGATCAGTGACGAGTAGACCAGTGTAGAAGCAGCAGAAGCAGTGTGCCGTTGATAACAGGTGGCCTGCGCAATTAGCGGAGACAGGTCAGGTCAGGAGGGACAGGTCGTGAACAAAGTTATTTTTCTATGTATTTATCACGCTGGAAAATACGATTTCAATGTGGGAATGTTAGAAAGACGTGTGCCTTGTAGAATATGGGTTCGTTACTTGCATTGCTGAATGTAGGGCTAAGGGAATGATCATAATCCGAGATAAGGTTTATTTCTCCCGTTTGCCTCCTAAATGGGAGTGGCACTACGTCACAGGGACACCAGGATTGACCCTCATATGACTCGTCTCGCTTTATAAACCGTCTCTGATAGAACTTATTGCTTTGAAAGACAACTGTATTCAACCTAACCTCACAAGCTGAACTGCCTGGTGTCATATTGCAGGACTGGACTTCTGGTCTCTCTCTGGTCTCTGTAGAATACAGAAAAAATATATGAGGAAGGCCAGGGAGGGTGGGGTTGAGCTTCACTCTAGAAGCAACCACACCATCACTGGTTCACATGGTTCACTGGGAAACAATAGGTTTATATGTCCACCATAACTAAGTAAAACCATCTCAGTTAAGATGGCAATAAGTGGCATAAATGTTTCTCCCTCATCTACAGCACACCATTGACAACTAGATAAAATATTAAGTCAAACAGCCACTGACCTTCAATAAAGACTGTGGATGACATGATTTGGTCTTGGAAACTGTCTTTAATAGACTCTTGAGCAGCAGTGCTTGTAACAGTAAGGGGAACCTACAAAACATACAGGACAACGTAAACAGATAAACTAGCTGGCATCACCTGGGCGAGTTATGCAAATTCAAGATTACAAGATTGACCGAAAACCAGACTGAATATCACCAAGAAGAGACTTCTATTTCTTGGTTATAATTGTTGGCACTAGCTAGTGATGGGTATTGTGTAATTTCAGTGGCATCATGAAACTGACAGCTTAACACACAGTGGCTTTTAAGACAGAGATGATTTCATTGTTATCAAGATGTCAAAATATAGGCTATATTGACTCCAATTCATAGGGGGGAAAGAAATCAAAATGACCCACCTTTTTGCGCCAGGGCCATTCCTTCCCACCATAGTCATAGGTGATTTCAGTTCCGGACACAATTTCCTTCAGTGCAAAAAGGCACATATGTGGCTTCCCTCCTGCTTCAATCAACTTCATTCTGCAATTTGGTGACTTGTGCTCATCGTTTACCAGTCGTCCAAATGATCCATCTTCAAGTGCTCCATCAATACTGCAAATTAACAAACATCATGCACTAAACAGACGTTTATAGTGACAAATTAATTTTAATTGTACTTTAATTTGTAAGCAACTACACTAATGGCAACATCCAATACAACTATTACAGTAGCTGTTCAACGCACAGTTAATTGCAACATGAGGTCTTCACTTCAGAAATCCTGACTTCTCACTATAGAAATCTAAACATATTAGTCATTCTGAACCTACCACCATGTCTTCCGCTTCCATTTGAAGTCAAACATGAAGATTGAACATGCACTGTGGTACAGTTTACGTCTATGTTCAGCTTCAGCTGCATCAATGAGCTCCCCTCTATACTCCACCACAAAGTCTCCTTGATTGAAAACAGCTGAAGTGAAGATACCACGACCTGCAGACACAACATTATTAGAGACACAAGGGTAGCAGACTATCCATTGGATACAACTCAGCACTGCAAATAATCGCAGAAAATGTAATTGTGCCAATAAATTGCTACAATACAAGGTTGTGCTTATTTGTAGTTCTACATGTAGAATAATGAATACATTAATCCCACTGTTAACTAAAATATTATTGAAACACTATTAACAACTTTATTAATTTATATTGATGTACAATTAATAGTCATAGACTGAAAACCACTGGTGACAATATCGATTCAAGAACCTGTTGCGTGTAACCTTAGGCTGGGGGAACCCTGCCTGACCTGCCGGCAAATTTGGATTTCGCCCAGCAGCTCAGGCTGGAAACCTGCACATCCATCTCCCCTGCTTCCTGTCCACAACCTTTGGGTCGAATCACAAACTAGCTTATCCAAAAGATGTACCAGATTGGGTCTGATTGGTTGAAGGACTAGAGTCATTTGAATGATGCCCATTGATCACGCCTCTTGTGCAGTAGAAATAAAGCGCAGACTACCCATATTAATGTTCAATCTTAAAAGATTGAGCTTAGTATGGTGCTAACCAGAGTAGTGTAACCCCTCAGTCTAGCCTACAGTGCATCAAAGTCACTCACCTTTAACTGGATTAATATATTTGATTTCTAACATTGCATTCTTGTCTCTTCCTGCAAGGATGTGATTAGTGGCATCCTGAAGGGGAGTAGTTATCCATGGCATGACTTAAAGGAAATTAAGAACAAAAATGTAAACACCAAAACATGACCACTTTTCATCTCTCTAATTCATGGGTTTCATCAGGTCCCTTTCCACAGGTGTATAAAATCAAGCATTGATTATCAATGCAGATTGCATGGTGCTTGATTACTACACCTGTGGAAAGGGACCTGATGAAACCCATTAATACCATGGATGTTCAAACTGTTTCAATTGAGTTCTATGCTCTCATAACATTCACATAACATTTCCCTGATGTAATCATGCTTTGCTTAATCTTCCACCTTATGCTCAGATACTAAATGACAATGCATATGCCATGTTGACCAACTAAGCAATGTTTTGAAGCTCAAACCAAAACCCCAAATGAGGGACCCCTGGTAGACATAATATTAACTTTATCATTACCAAAAAAGACGTGGCTACGAAACATTGATCCGAATGAAGAGAATCACGACCGAAAAATACAAAAACAAAGTACAAGACATAGGCTACGCTGCCAAAGGATGAAGCCTACACAATTAGAGGCAAATCACTCATTAGCTTAACCAACACGATATATTGTGAAAACGTGTCAACATTTGTATGCGCTGAACATAAAGCTTACGAGGCCATTTAAACCCCCTACCCCCCTGGCCAGAAGCCCAAACTAATGCTAACGTTTGCATAAAGAGCTACGTTTGAATGCATTTTGCTAGCGGAATTGACATTAGTAAAAATCCGATGCCTCTGATGAAAAGCAAACGAAAACAAAAGACGTGTTCAGCTGTCTGCCAATGTATTCATAAAGCACTGTTATTTGACGAAAGCTTAGTTTGTCCAACACGACCTGTTGAATGTAGGCTATACGTTTTCATTTGTTAGTTAGCAATCTACCAATAGGCATACTCTGAATATAATACAGTTAATCTTAACAAACGTTTTCCCGATGTAGTAACATCGATATACCATCTTTCAACAATACTGCTCGTAACTTACCTGCCAACTTTGGTGTTTTGCTCCTTGGCTAATTTATTTTTGGTAGTTCAAATATCTACACCACTAGCATCCAGGCTACCTAGCCGGCTAAAGGTAGACCATGAACTACCGAGGCTCCGGTGGCCATGCTATAGGCTAGCATTGGCAATAGCATGCACGAGCCAGCCAGCTGACAGCCCTAGGTCATCAAGTAAATTACCTACCAATAGGTTATTCTGGTAGAATCGCCGGGAATTAAAATGGAATAGAGTCTATGACTTAACTTATATTGGCGTTATCTCTGGGCTGTGTAGTAGGCTATCGATAAATGGAATTTACTATGGAATCTAAATGACACAGTAGCCTAGTTAATTGTAGACCTACGTCTTTATTTTTTAACATTATGTCGTTCAATGTCATTTAACCACAGTCATATTGTATGGGCTACTAACATACCTACTTGTCATTGGAATCTATTAAAACGTTTCGTTAATTTTCTTACCTGCTCTCCACAATGTGCATCTCCAGAGGAAACGGAATCAGCTGATGGCAGTCTGGCAGACGTAGGCGTAGCGCTCTCCAAAATGTGCGCATGCGCAGTGTTGAATTAGCGTCTATTTTCCCGCGGTTGTGTGTATAATCTCCCGCGGTTGTGTATAATCTCCATAGACCTAAAAGAAATGGACAAACAGACTCCGTCGTTCTCGTCGTTCTCAATGAGAGGGGGCTGAAACAAAAAATCGTTTCCTGTTCATCGTACTGCGCAGACTCAAACTCATTTTGTGACGTTGGCCGCCCTGAACATTGTTGTAACTCGTCTGATAGATGTTCATACAGATATTTTGCCATTCGACCTCGACTGACTGCGATTTCTTGGATCTTGTAAGTACAATCTGATTCTTTTTTAAACATATTTTTAGTCTTTGTCTGAATCACTCATTTCTTGCAAAATGGTATTTCTGTACTGTTAAGTCGATGATCACGTTTTTAAAAACCTACATCGAATAGATTAATAAAGCGTTAGACTCGCTAAAGTCTAGCTATGGCTAAAGTCTGAAGTGGATAGCAAAAGAAAACCGTTAGAGGCAGACAGGCTAACTTTTTACTGTTCATTATAGTTTCACTAACGTCAATCGTAATGTCGACCGTCAGTATTTATCAGTAGATTGTAAATTATTAGAAGTGTTATATCCTTTAGTAGTGTTTGTACTCTAGGCGCCAGTTAGCATGTAACAGCATGTGAATGAATGAACTGGCCACACTAGCATGGTGCATTTATACCTGACGATCTCTTTCAAGACATTTGAATAAAAAACGGACATCATGGTTAGTATTTATAGGGTCTGTACATGTGGTCCCTAGCCTGGTTTGTCTGAGAATTAAGTAGAAATATCCTTTAGAAGTGTTTGTACTTTAGGCGCTAGTTAGCATGTAACAGCATCTGAATGAATGAACTGACCACTACTGTATGGTGCATTTATACCTGACGATCTCTTTCAAGTCATTTAAATAAAACATGGATATCATGGTTAGTATTTGTAGAGTCTGTAAATGTGGTCCCTTGCTTGGTTTGTCTGAAAATTAAGTGGAAATATCCTTTAGAAGTGTTTGTACTTTAGGCGCTAGTTAGCATGTGCCAGGTGTCATACCACTGCAGTAATCATCTCACTAAACACGTCTTTTCATATCCAATCTGTTCAACAGAGTTTACCAGTCAGACCACTACACCTTTGCCAGCACCGCCACCCAGCAAGCTTCATCAACTCCAGCCATGCCGGTAAATACATAATACAGTGCCTATTGACAGCCTACACACCCCTGTTCAAATGCCAGTAGCTTGGTTCATTGTTAAATCCTGTTCTTAAATGTGTTATTGTGTTTTGGAAAGGTATTGCATTACATTACTCTTCACCTTTTGCTTTTGTAGTAGAAAACATGTTGATGGTAGTGAAAAGGTAGTAAATTCAGCTCAATTTTTTTGTATGAACCCTGCCATTGCAGTAATCATCTCACTAAATACGCCTTTTCATTTCTAATCTGTTCAACAGAGTTTACCAGTCAGACCTACACCTCCGTCAAATTCGCTCACAGCGCTGCCAATAACACCCCAGCAAGGTAGAACTGCATTTTCATTAATCTGGCACCAATATCAAGGGAGACACAAGCCATGAATGTCTGTCACAACTTCTTTGCATCTTTACTTTTTGTGTCATGCCAATTCCAATCTATTCCTTTTGATTCATAGATTTTTTACAGACTTGTTCTGCAGCACTTCCGAACAATTGAGGAGGAGCTGGGGTAAAGCAGCAGGTGGCTGTGAACACATCTATGCTGCAGAAGCTAGGTGGTGGTGGTGTGGCGGATCTTGGCCTCGTGGAGGACAACAACAGGCCATTGAGTAATGTTGAGGACCTGGACGAGTTGGAGAGGCGGCTTGCATCCGATGCGGACCTGAAAAATCAACTGGTATGTCTGTTTTTTAAGTGTTTTGCCATGTGATTATTGTAGGCATAAAAGTCCTAGCCTGGCTCTCGTAATGAATGTGGCTCTGCCTTGCTTTAATGTGGACTTACTCACTGATTCAAAAATACTATTCAAATCACGGAATGGGTGTCGAGAAGTGAGACCATGTGAGTAGCCATTGTTATCTGAAACAACTGTCGCATTTCACATCTCTTTTCCCTTCCCCACTACATTTTTGGGGAACAGACATCATATATTGAGAGCCACGTTATTCAACTCCTTGAGTGTTGTTAAACTTGAATCTCATTCCCAAGTGGAGCGTTGTGTGCTTGATACATGACATGTTGTCACTTTTTGTCATCATATATACCCTCTGTATTTGATGGTTGTGCATGAAATAGCAAAACAGCTTAAGCTGAAAACAGCTAAGATGTTTGACTGGAAGTTATGCCATTGTAATTTTGGTCTTTGTATTTCAGGTGAACATACTTGGGAGGGAAAACCACCGAGATGCTGTAAAGAGGATGCTGGGCCGGGCTTTGAGGAGGTCCCTGGCGCTCCAAATTAATTAGACTGGTGCAGCAGGAAAGGTGGCTTTTAAGTCCTTACACCTGAAGAGTGTGTTGCATATTAATATCATTATTAAAAATAATTTTAATACATTGTTTAAGCATGTAGAAGAAATAAAGCATGTAAATGAGCATGTAAAAGAAATAAATAAACAAAATGTATTGAACCTAATACTATGTGTGGTGAGTCTGTGTGATAGTTGCTGAGGATAAATGGTTTTATATTGGATTATTAAATTACAGAATACATTTATAGGTTTCTCATCAGCAGGCATTGTCTTCACCTTAGTAAATTTGGTAACTTTGGTAAGCCCTGTAAATAATTGTAAATTGTTCTGATTGAGGGCAAATGGAAAGTGTTATAATGTATTATTATAATGTATTATTACACTGGTGGGTACCGCCGTTGGACCGCCAACTCTGCCGCTGGTGGGCCGCCAGTGGGCCACTGACCTATTGCTATCTGGGTGTCTGTACTGTGACACAATATCAAAGCAACACACACAGATAAATAGTGACAGACACATTTTTGTTTTTTGGAGTTTTGAGAGGTTTTGGACACTTGAGAATGCCTAAATGCACCTATTAGGAATTGCTGTGTAGCACCTACAGTACATACATCTATATGTCTGCTCCAAACGTTGTGCAGTACCTCCCAAGACCATGATGAATCAGGAAATGCATGACCTGCACATACTGTAAACTCTACGACAGTAAACCTCAAAAACAATAGGCAACTTTTATTTTTTGTATATGATGTTGTGAAAAAGAAACTTCATGAAGTAAATAAAATCCTGAAGGTAAATCTATATCTTGGCCCATGTCATGTGTCTTTAGTTTAAGCCCTGAGTGATCATTGTGCTGCCCGTGGAACTTGGCATAATGACTGTTATTGTATAAAAACAAATCGTTCAAAATTTGTTCAAAATCTGCATTAAGAGGTTAAAGGTAAGTGCAGTATTTCCGCAGTGGAGGCAACACACTACTGAATTTGTTATCACTTATTACTATTTATTAAGCTCTAGTAATAAATAAACAGTGATCAGTCATTAAAGTTAAACATTTATTTATGTATGTATTTATTACGTTGAACATTCATTATATCAAGCAGAGTAGAAGATATCATGTCGTGTTCATGTTGAAAACTACCACACATGATCATCTTCAAAACATTAATGGGAGAGAAAAAAGTTTGAGTCTTCTTTTCCAACGTTCGTTTTTAATATTAATATTATGTTGTCTTGCCTGTATAGGTAATGCTTTACCCTATCAAACAGTAGGTTACCGTGGGCTATACGCTTTTTCACTGATCTTGTGAATGACTTTCCGTCATGGTTTTCGTGCAGGCTGTACTGAGCTCTAACACATAGCTCTAACAGCCAACACTGAGCTTCTGATCCAGACATTACGGGAAATGTGACGTCGAACGTTAGCTTCCCTACAACCGACATGCTAAAATACTTCTTTACGGGAAACCAACGTAATATACGGGGAAACAGTGAATTAATTTTGACTTCGATACCCTATATAGAATACACAGAAGCTATAAGGGAGACAAAGGGCACATGTTACATGAAGTTATGGGATCGCAAAAATCTGAAAGTCTATGGCCGTCCAAGGGAGTTAGCAGAGTGTTGATCACCAGCTCATTTCGTGTTTCTACTTCCGGGAATATGCCTGCCCCCTTGATAATCTCCCGCGCCTGAGTGTCGTGAACCAGGGACCGCGACCACCGATAGGGGGCAGTGGCGGACACACAGATTTACAACATTTCTCAGGTTTTTGGTATAAAAAGACTTTTGAGAAAAACACTTTTTAGGTATTAAAACATGCAGAGAAAACGTTTAAACAGGTTTATTTTACGAGGACAGCCAAATGTCCTCCTAAACGGGTGTGTCCTCATTACTCTTTGAAATGTCTTGAAAACGGTCCTTGTAAACCTTGAAACAAACACACACACACACACACACACACACACACACACACACACACACACACACGTACACACACACACACACACACACACACACACACACACACACACACACACACACACGTACACACACACACACGTACACACACACACACACAACACACACCCTTATGCTGCGGAAGAGAGCTGAATGAAATGAAAGGCTGAAGAGGAGGTGAGCGAGAAGGTCTCACAGCAGGAAGGCTGGAGAACAGAACATGAGTAGCAACAGAGGCGCAAGAAAGGAGGAGGAGAGATGGAGAGATACTGAGACAGAGAGAAAGAGAGGAAAGAGAGGGATGAAAGAGAGATGAATCGGAGAGATGAGGAGGAAATGTAGAGAGGCGTTGAGGACAGAAAGAGTAAAATGGGGGGAAGGAGGAAGTGGAGGATGAAATAGAAAAGAGGAAGAGGGGAGTGGGAAGTGGGAGAGGGGAGGAAGTGATGAAGAAGGAAAGATAAGATGTGAAGTGGGATGGAGGGAATGACAGAGAGAGAAGAGAGAGGAAATGGGCCCTTGACCATACATGGCGACACACACACACACACACACACACACACACACGCGCACACACAATTATGGATGTCACATATCTGCAGTGGACTGTATGGAAAGGAAGAAAGCAAGAGTGGCATACCTAAACACATACACGCACACGCACACGCACACGCACACGCGCAAGCGCACACACACACACACACACACAGACACACACACACACACACACAAAGGTGCCTGTATGGAAAGGAGGCTTCAGTGCCTGACAGCATGACTGCCAACCAGCCAGAGTGGCTTTGAGCCCAAACGCATGAGCAAACACAGACACACACAGATTATTCTGGCCTATTCCCAAACACCTGGAATATGCAAACAAGCGCGCGTAATCAAACCTACATACAAACAAACACATGCCGGTACATCAACAAAGGTAGAAACACAATATTGCTACGATTACAAACATACTGTACAGGCATACCTCACATCCACCTACACACACAATTACACACTCGCCTTCTCTCTCCCCCCCTACACACACACACACACCTCCCATCTATCTATCTCTCTCTCTCTCTCGGCTGGTGAAGTGTGACTGACTGTGGAGACTCGGAGCTGTCTGTTGACGCTGCTGTTCTTCCATGCTAATCCAGTCTGCCGAGAGGAGGAATGTCAATGACCAGACAGGAGAGAGAATGATGGGCACGCTCAATACACACACACACACACACACACAGGCATGCACACACACACACACACACACACACACACACACACAGGCATGCACACACGCACACACACACACACACACACAGGCATGCACTCACACACACACAGGCATGCACACACACACACACGTAGATAGGGATGGCATAATGCTGGCATAATATTATAAGATGAACCTGGCACATAGCCAACAAACACATACAGTATGTACACACACGGCCCCGCACATGTACAGATAAACACACACACTTGCATGTGCCTACACAGATCAACCTACACAAACGCATCCATGAGCAGTGAGCACATACCGCCACACACACACACGCACTGTACGCACACACACACACACACACACACACAGTGGTAGCTCACTGGCATATGCTGGCATTTGTGCAAGCGCTGCCCTCAACAGGTACCCCCCTTCACCCATCTCTCTCTCTCTCTCTCTCTCCTTCTCTCTCTCTCTCCCTCTCTCTCTCTCTCTCTCTCTCTCCCTCTGTCAGAGCCCAAACAGGAGCATATGGGGCCTGGGAGGCACTCATTACGGCGTGTGACAGCGACGAATTATCAGCTCCTCCAGATTTCATCAAACAAGCCCAACCGCTGCCAAGGCCAGACATCCCATAATGAAGACACAGCTAAAGCGGGACACCGCTACAGACAATTAATTAACTAATTAGGCTAATGACTTCTTTACACAAACCCCCGCACCACCACCAGCCCCATCCCACCTCCTCCCTTTAGTTGGCTGCAGATATGAATTAATTACCGGGGGTAATTAAATTAAGCAGGTTGTAATTTCACAGCTGTTCCCCCCCCACCCTTTGCTCCCATGCTAATCAGCCTGAACTCCAGGTGGGGGGTGGAGAGAGAGGAGGAGGGTGGTGAGGGTGGTGAGGGTGGTGGCGGGCGCTTGATGCCACTCCAGCCTGCGCTGCTCCATGTCGCCGTGTCACCGTGCCCTATCTCTGATGTCTTGTTCAAGGCCGGGTCCTGGCACGCCACCAAGCAGCCCACTGATATGCAGATCAGCAGATCGGGAGCCGGCAGCGGCTCTGCATGTGTTCGTTTGTGTGTGCGTGTGTCTGTGGGGAGGGGGTGTGTGAGTGTGTGTGTGTGTGTGTGTGTGTGTGTGTGTGTGTGTGTGTGTGTGTGTGTAGATGGGGGGGGGGGGGGGGTGGCTGTGGGTGTGTGCTTATGAACGTGCCAGTGTGTGTTTTCAAGCTGATGTACTTGAGAGAGCATCTTACTGGGCCTTTGAACCAGTGTGAGCTATCTGCAGGCACACATGCTGTTTGCGTGCGTGCTTGTGTGTGTGTGCGTGTGTGCGTGCGTGTGTGCGTTTGTGTGTGTGTGTCCCAGCTTTGGGTGAAAAGGCCACTCAAATGGGGGAAAAAATGTACACAGACACATACTTATTATTTCTCATATAAACTGACTGTCTAATGCTGTCAGGTCTCATATCACTGTATATTACAGAAATGCACAGGCCCTCCTATGAGAAGAACCGCTAGTGGTAGGCTCGCTCAACTTTGCTGAACCCATGTTTCGCCCCCTCTGACTAAACCCATCTGACACTGGCAAAGAGCAGCCTGTGAAACAACCCCCGTGATCAAAGGGCCCAGCACTGGGAGGAGAAGAGCGTGCTCCCTTTGGTATGAGTGTGTCAGGCCTTAGGAGGGGAACAGGAGAGAGAGAGAGAGAGAGAGAGAGAGAGAGAGGAGGGAGAGAGAGAGAGAGAGAGAGAGAGAGAGAGAGGGAGAGAAAAGAGGGAAGAGAGAGAGAGAAAGATAGAGAGAGAAAATAGGGAGGAGAGAGAGAGAAGAAAGAGAGAGGGAGGGAGAGAGAGAAAAAAAAGAGGAGAGAGAAAGAGAGAGAGAGTGAAAGAGAGAGAGAGAGAGAGCAGAAGAGGGAGGAGAGAGTGAGAGACAGACACACAGTAAGGCTGTACTGTACCTCCTGTCTGGCGGCGGCGTGGTTCTCCTTTAAGACGGCCAGCTCTTCACTCATCTGTTTCCGCTGCTCCTCGCTCTCCTCCGCTTTTCCCTGGTGGTCTTCACCGAGCGGATCTCTCTCCCACGCTAGCCGGCCTGCCGTCTGCCGCACACACACACACACACACACACACACACACACACACACACACACACACACACATACGTACACACACACACACACACACACACACACACACACACACACACACGCACACACACACACACACACACAATCAGATAAAATACAGAGACAGGAGAGTTCAGAGGGCCAACTGACTAATCATCTGATGGCCTAACACATCCAGGGCCCAGACTTGGCCTGAATGCGAGCGTGATCCATCCCAAAGTGAGGCTTCTCTTTTTAGGAAAGGGCACCTAAACGCTAAACAACTGCAATCTAACCAAACTATGTTTTTTTTTCTTTTAAAAAAAATCACCACCTAACTTAGGACTCACATTTTTTTCTGTCTGTTTCTATGACCTATAAACACGGACGAGAGTCACGGGCCTTTCCATAAATCATCCCCAAAGCAGCCGGAGCTTCACCGGGGAGAGAGCCTGCACATCCCTCCTGCCACTCACCAAGGTCAGCGGCGGGGCGTTTAATGTGTTTAATTAGCCAATTAACAAAGGCAACCTTGCGGAGAGGTTCATTTCTCAGGCCGCTGGCTGGCCGGGCTGTCCGTCATTTCGTCGCCCCGGTAATGGGGAGAGACAGTGAGGGAGGAGAGAGGGCTGGAGAGAGAGAGAGAGAGACAGTGAGGGAGGGTCGGAGAGCAGTGGCCTTCCTGGATCTACATCTGCTCTCCATCTCCACAGGAAGAGAGGCATAGCTCAGGCTACACACACACACAGAGACAGACATACACACACACACACACACACACACACACACACACACACACACACACACACACAAAAGACAGACATGCTCATATACTCGTATATATATACTGTACACGCACACAGGCACACAAACACATGCACCCACCCTGACTCATCACACCCACACAGACTCTAACATAGATACTCACATACACACACACACACACACACAGACTCAGACTCAGACATACACACATAGACATAGTGTACTGTACACACACATATATAGTGAGACACATATGCACAGCACACACACACACACACACACACACACACACACACATGAACACAGAGATTCTGGCGCGCACACACACAGACATGGGAACAGAGGGCCGTGAAATGGAGGGTCTCACAGATTCACAGAGCTCGTCTTCCTGCCACGACCCAGGAGAGACCCACCACATCTGGACTTAGACATGGCCTACACACACACACACACACACACACACACACACACACACACACAATTCACACACACACACACACACACACACACACACCCAACCACACTCACAGATACCAACACTTAGACAGAACTCTGAAATATACACACAAACACACACAAGACACCAGCAGGCCTTTTTTGGGGTCATTTCATTTAACTCTGCACTGCACTTTCAACTCTACGCTTGCCTTTTGAAAACCCAAACATATCCGGCACACAGTCACTTCCGATCTGTGCCAGATCACAGCCAGATGAGGGCCAGACCCGCTCCCGCATTAACTCCAACATGGGAACCTTCTTTCACAAGCCCCTGAGGAGTGTACACCGAACAGAGGAGCGGAGAGAAGAGAAGAGGAAAGAGAGAGGAGAGACAAAGAGAAAGAGGAGAAGAGAGGAAGAGAGAAGAGGGGAAAAGAAAGAGAGGAGCTGGGGGAGATTTCGGCGGAACAATGGACATTTAAGGCTGCACGCCCCCGCAACCCTTCCTGCCCCCCACCGCTTCAAGCGCTCCCTCTCCCCAAAGCTCTTGATCCTGACACCCCTCCGCCCTCCCCACACATCACCTCCACCCTACCACACACTTGGGGCATGGGACACATGGGGGTCTGAGTTTGTGTGTGTGGTTGGGGGGGGTAGGGTCAAATGCGGTAAAAATGAGAGAGATGAATGAATGAGGGAGTGTGTGTATGTTTACACACACACACACACTATATATATATGTGTGTGTGTGTGTGTGTGTGTGTGTGTGTGTGTGTGTGTGTGTGTGTGTGTGTTGGGGGGGCAGTCAGGAGTGGTGGTGAGTTGAGGTGGAGGGGGTGGGGGGATCTTGGCAGTGATGCAGATTGTAAATCAAGGCTAAAAAGAACCTGTATTTTTCATCAGTTTAGCAGATGGAGCCAGTGCTCATCTTTCATGTGATTGCATGCAAGCCGTATGGAAAAGTCTGTCATTTTGGGAGTGGGGGGTGGAAAGGTGGTGCTGCTCGTGTGGGTTGGATGGGGTTGCGATGTGGAGTTTTTGGTCTCAACCAAAAAACAGTGAAATGTGAACAACCAGCCAACAACTCCTACGCTTCTATGATTCTTTGTGCTTACGGTGATGGTTCTCTTCGCTTGCGATCGCATAGTATTACTATAAGAATTATTATTCTAAATGTATAGTTCCTTCTGCGTCGCATATCATAGATGATGTATAAGCGCCTTGCAAAATGTGTTCAAGATGTGCTTTTCAGGGAGAGTGCATTCCTCACAAACATGCAAGACTCTAGAGGACTTTGACGATAAAAAAAAAAAGAAGAATCCCATCTAGTCTCGACACAATACATTTAATATTCATAGTGTTTTCTCCCATCGCTCGCACACTCTCAACTCTTTGCCTAAAACGCTGTTAATCAAGGTTCTGTTTCAAATGACAAAATAGGCTGGGGGTCTGCCAGGGGTAGGGGCAGGGGGTTTGGAGGGTGTAGCAGTTGCCATGATATGGTAATTTGCTGCAGATATATCATTTTCTGAATAAAGGGCTGAAGCCTGTGATTAACTGAGGCTCGGCCGTAGATGGCACACTGATTAATTTCACCCTCTTCAGCCAATGCCAAGGTCTCTGTGTAACCCCACCCCTGCCCCCCCCCCCTCCTACCCCGGCCCCCACACACACACACTCACCATCCCCGCAGCATCCATTTTTTCTTACCAAAGGGGGAAAGATTAAATCAGTTCCTCTTATTTTTTTAATTTCTGAACAACCTTGTGTAATTTTTCTCCTTTAGCCTGTGTAACGTTTGCTCCAGCAGCCCGGTTGGTCTCAGCCATCGCTGAACACCCCCCCCCCCCCCCCCCCCCCATCCCCCCATAGTAGTACACAGTGCACACGCTTTAAAGAGCACAATACACAATGCGGCACCTTAGCCCCTGGTGATTTGTGCACTTACATTACACACACAGCCAAGCAGCGCTTCTCGGCGGCACACACACAAAGAGGGGAGAGACGGCGTTGCAGCGAACACAGAAACAATGCAGTGTTTGCATATTTCCCCTCCACGTTTACATTCTTCTGCCAGGCCGTCTCGTTTGAGAGCACCTGCCTTTTTTTTTTTTTTTTGACAGATGCATAATCCCGCTAAACAAAGAATCAAAGGGAGTTTTTCCAGCGTCGGCGAAGGCCCCGCGAACCGTAATGACGAACATGCCGGTAATTGGCCGCTTCGATTTGATATCTCCCATATCTCCTAGGGTCTACCTTTGTCAATAAAGCCGCCAGTTACTCCACAGCACTGAAGGAGAGGGGAGAGGGGGGGTAGGGGGGGGGGGATCAAATAAGAGTGCTTGCATTAAACAGGGTTGCCAGGCTCTGTGCACAAAATGCTTCATTTGTTTACCGCCCTATCAATGGAGCCATATCATTTCCTGTTGTGTGAGAAAAATACACACACAGACACATACTGTAGAATACAAACACACACACACGCACAAACACAAACACACAGATATATTGGCAACCTTATTAGGGTGGAAGAAAGCAAAGCGAATGCTAGGTCCACTCCCCTGTGCAGGAAAAACACAGTTTAGTGCTGTGTGTGACAGGGACAGAGGGGAAGGAGGCTGCAGCTCGCATGGCGCTTCACAGCTGAATTCAGACGCACAGAGACATGGAAAATGTCATTATTCAACGTCCTGATGGAAAAATGGAAGTCTTTCCTCTCTCTCCCCTCTCTCTCCCCATCTCCCTCTTTCCCAATCTCCCCCCTTTCTCCCCCACTCGATTTCCCTCTCCCCTCAAATTTCCCTACCCCCCGCCAGTTGATTTATCCTCAAGGCCCTGACAAAGAATTCTATTCCCTGGTGACATTGTGCTTATAACCTTTACGCACGCCCTAATCAGCAAACATGCTTGGGCTGGTGTACCCCGTGTGTAGAAAATTGAATTTTTGAGAACACTTTTATTTAGAAAAATGATGGCAATAATAACAAAACGAGAAAAATGCGAAAATATAATAAGCAAAATGCAGATCATTAAGGTGGCATTTTTGCTTGTTGATGCAAGCGAAGAATAATCAACAATCCTGGGCTAATGAAATTAGAGAGACGCAGGAAACGTGGGATGATCAAATTACACTATTTAGTTAATGACAAATGAGAGCCGCTCGCAGCTAGGTCTTTTCATTTGGTGACATGCAGGGCGAGAAAACCACCAACGCCGTCGTCTGAGAGGACATTAGAGAGGTGGAAATTACATATCCCCATGCAAGGAAGGGGGGGAAAAAGAAAGAAAAACTGATCGCCTTTATTGATGGACAATGTCGTAAAGCCATCATCCTGTTTATAGACATTTAATTGAAGACAGCATCAAACGATAAACTAAGAAACATGCATGGTTGACTCCTCCAATTCGAACCATAAATCACCCTGATGCTCAGACAAGTCGTCCAGACACAAATTCTGATGATAGATGACCCATTTAACTTTGATTTTTGAGAGCAATGAGCTCGACGGCAATACCTCACACTGGTTCACACACACGCTGCCACATGCAGGCTCACAGGGAGAATAGAAACAGAAAAGGGAAAAGGAAAAAAAAGGACTCCTACTCCCTACTTGGGCAAGGGCGCTTTCGAAATAATCTCGCAAATGACCACTATTAAAATGCGGACTTTGCAGCCGTGTTCAGCCACAAGCTGCGGGATCTGTGCAAAGCCTAGTCCACATTAGCATCCAATAACACTCAGATGATTTGTGACAGAGCGGCCATCAGCGGACAAATTCATCAGCCTATCGGTCTAATGACACGTACATATGCAGCACCATAAATACTGGCCTAGCAAGGCACCCACGCATGCAAGCACATCAATCACACTGGATACGCCAAGGGTTGAACAACGGCTAGGCTCTGGACGAAAATTAAAAAGAATACACAAGCTCTCGCAATCGTTTGTCATCAGTGGTCTAGATAAAACAGGAGGGGGG
The DNA here is from genome assembly GCF_963854185.1 of Sardina pilchardus. NCBI lineage: Eukaryota > Metazoa > Chordata > Actinopteri > Clupeiformes > Clupeidae > Sardina > Sardina pilchardus. The sequence continues at coordinate 26,377,712 of NC_085012.1, forward strand.
AAGGAGAAAGTCCTTCATCTCGGCTGCTCACAATTAAAGAAATTACAGGCTCCTTGTTAGATTCCCAAGTCATTATTATTTCATGGTCGTCTCTGTCCTTTAAATGAGCAAGTGTCTTGTGTTCATTGGTGGCAGTGAATTATTCATCCTCAACATGCAAAAGCAGTTAGTGGAAACAGATAAAACCGACAGCATCTGAATACAGTAGGAAACTCCAGCAGCTGCTGCATCCCCTCTTGACTGCCTGCCTGTGTGTGTGTGTGTGTGTGTGTGTGTGTGTGTGTTGATGTGTAAAATTATGTCTTTGTGTGTCTGTCTGCAAAGTTCATTTCCATGCACATGTGTGGGTGAACACGTGTGCGGTTTATATGGGTTCAAGTGAGTAAGGTGGTGTATGTGTATATGATTGCCTGTATTGACTGAGCAGGTAGGTACGTTTGTGAACCAGACAGCATTGGTGTGTGTGTGTGTGTGTGTGTGTGTGTGTGTGTGTGTGTGCGTGTGTGTATTCCATGTGTATGTGTCTGTATGGGGGAATCCAACAAGGGATTTGGAGCTTAAGCATTCTACCACAGGGCCAGGGCAGGGCTACTCTCCCTCAGGGACCAGTTTAGCTGCACACCGTAATGCCAGCTTTCCAGCCTTGTTAGTAACTACTGTGAGTGAGTGTGTGTGTGTGTGTGTGCGCATGTGTGTGTGTGCATTTCATGTATCCCATGGGTTGGGGTGGGGGTGGCGGGTAGGGGGCCATTTGAAGCAGATTAAACATTCAAATGGCTCCATTAAGAAAAGACACCATTTGCAGGCTCCCTAAAGCACATCCTATGACAGCTCTGCTGCAGCCTCGTGATTGGCCAAGACACTGCATAGGAGCCACCGCTTCTCTGTATTCAGCACAGTGTTTAATTTCACACACACACACACACACACACACACACACACACACACACACACACACTAATCTGGTCATATCTGTCAACCTCTATTGGACACACATTTTGATTGCCTCATGTCTTTCCTGTATTGCCATCACTCGTATGTGTGTGTGTGTGTGTGTGTGTGTGTGTGTGTGTGTGTGTGTGTGTGTGTGTGTGTGTGTGTGTGCGTGTGTGTGCGTGTGTGGGTGGGTTTGTGTGTATGTGTGTGTGCGCGTGTGTGTGTGTGTGTGTGTGTGTGCGTATGAGAGAGAGAGAGAGTCATAGGAAGATTTAGAGAGGAACAGAGAGAAAAGCAAAGGGATATAATGAAGAGTGAGAAAGAGAGAGCGAGGGAGAAAAAAGGAGAGTGATAGAGAGCCGGGCTCTAGCCCTCCACCTCTGCCTCAGAGATACACCACCAGCATCTGGCCCCTGCCAACCCCCCACCAGCTGAGGGCAGAGAGAGAGAGAGAGAGAGAGAGAGAGAGAGAGAGAGAGATGGGAGGGGGAAAGGCAGGGAGAGAGAGAGCGGAAGAGGGAGAGAGAGTGAGTGGCCATATTTAGATGGATGATCCAGGCGCGGAGAAGAGAAAAGCCCCAAACAGCGACCTAAAGCGCTCCCTCGTCTTCACATGCTTGATTTCACCTTTTAATTAGAGCCATTAATCAAAGTGGGCCCAGAGACACAAGGCTTCGCACAAGTGGCCCTTTCCCACTCCCCCCCCCCCCCCCCGCTACCCTGACGACACGACACCTTGCCACCTGTCAAAATTACAGCTTTCACTTCACGCGCCATCCCTCACGGAGTTAGCCTCTGCAAGCCTGGCTGCGTCCCCCCACCGCTCACTGTTTACAGTGCTGTCTTACCCAGGATGCAGCGCGGCGCGGCACAGCGCAGCACGAGCAGGCAGGGGAGAGGGAGACAGCGTCCAGACGCTGGTGAGAGGGGGCAGACCAGACAAAGCCGCCAGGCCGACTGGCCCGCTCACCAGGGGAACAGGGGGCAGACGGAGGAGCGCTGTGTGTGTGTGTGTGTGTGTGTGTGTGTGCGCACGGAGCAGACGCGGCTAATGGCCATTCAACTCCAGATCAATTCCAATTAAAGGCCATTAGTGCCGTTACCGCGGCGATGATTATTGTTTTTATAATTCAGAAAAACAAAGCGCCCGCACGTCCTTGGCCGAGGCTTTGAAAAGCAAGGCCACAGATGGGCGCTTTAATGAACTTGCCTGATATAGATTTTTGTTTACTTCAATGAAATGTTGTACAGTGCACACTGCACAATAGCACGCACTTATGTATTTCTCTTATGTCAGGCCTTGGCTGTGAACAAAAAAAACACTCACATTTTGTGATAACTACATTTAGCTATTTAAGCACCTTCCTCAAGGATGATATGAATGAGTTGCTACAAAGAGAGAGAGAGAGAAAGAGAGAAAAAGAAAGAAAGAAAGATTAGAAATATTAATCTTGTTGGAGAGGTGCTCGCTGAGATCTCCATATAAACCTGATCATTCTCGGCCACACGGTGCTACTGAGGAATGGCACATTAGTGTTGAGTAGAAGTTAGTCTGCCGTGTAAATCTCCCGGTCACCTCTTGACCACATACAGGTGTCTGGCCACTCTCCCATCTCCACGGTGATGAGTAAACAGAGCTGGTCGGAGCTGGTCCTGAGCAGTAACCCCTCCACCCCGTCACGCCTCTCCTCCTGCCCCCATTCTGTGTGCCACCCCTCTGCTGCCCTGTCCTGGCGAGGAAATGCCCCCCTGTGCCAGTCCAGATGTGTTCCGCTCCGCAGGGCAGCCGGGCAGGGGATGTCAGGGGGCAGCAGCCCACCCCAAAACAGGAGCGCTGCCCACTCTGCCAGCCTCCGCCCTCTCCACTCCTCTCCGCCCGTCTCTGCTTCTCTTCTCTTCTATGGCTGGTTTAAAAAAAGCCCCACGGCTCAGTTAACCTTTCCACACCACACAAAGCACAGGCGGCCGTCTTCCCTCGCAAGCGCACCGCCTCACCATTCAACCTGACAAGACGACACCTGGAGGCCTGCGCTTTTTAGACGGACATGAAAAAAAAGGCTAATGATACGCTTCTATGCCCAGACAGAATATGCGCTCTCTCTTTCTCCTCGTTTTCCCCCTCCTGTCTCACTCCTGCGTTTGCCTTTTCAACCTCAGCCATCGGAGGCGTGCAGGCGGGTACAGTGTTTTTTGTGTTGCTAAATGCGAGAGGGGGTGTCAGGGGAGGGTGCTTTCAGAGGCGGCCTGATCCAAAACTGCCCTGATTCACTGATCAACTTTGTTATGGCTTTTCACAGGCCCTCGTTCTGGCTGTTGTTCTCGAAAAAACATGGCGGAGCTCACCGTAAATGTGCTCCAAAACTGATAAATAAAGTGGACATGCATCGGTTCTCCAAGTGGAATCATTACCGAATTGCTAAACATGTTGATTGAAGTGCTTGTCGTCTTTCTGCTTGTTGTTTGCTTTTTAATCGTACTTGGCTGGCAACGACACAAATGGAATTGATGAAGTTCCCTCCCGTAGAGAAGCGTGTCATAGTGTGAGGATCAAACGCGCACATTCCCAGCATTCCCTGGGCTCAGGCAGTCGTCAGCGTGAGCGTCCTGACATATGATGTGTAGGGAGTGAGCGGCGCTCGCGGCTCAGATGCCTTGCGTTGATTACGAATCCCTCAGCACCAATCAGCGGCGGCCATCTTAAGTGTGACTCGACACCTTATCAATCACGGAGGGCATCCTTTTGCCACCTCAATCTCTAGCTCGTCTGAAATAGAAATTTCTTTTCTTCTCTTTCCATTTTTTTCCCCCTCTATCAAGATTCAGAGAACCATCCGTCCATTTCACAGACCACAGCAGTCTCTAAGGAATTCAGTCTTTTTCTACAAAAAAAAAAGAAAACAACATATCTCACACAAACATGCCCATATTGGTCATAATTATGGATGGGTATTAATAATACAGAAAAAAATATTAATCTTAGAAGTAAACACTAAGAGGCTTAAAGGAAAATTGCAAATAAATCAGATTATCCTTTAGGAATATCCCCACAAAGGAGGTAGGCAGTAATAAGAACGCGAGGCATCCTTTCTCATGCACGGCCCAGACAGGCAGAAATAGCAGCCCAGGCAATTCATAAAGCACTTGGCTCGGGCGCATACATATTTCACCTTCAATTTTATTTTTTCATCAGTCTCCGAGCCACAAAGGAGATTCAATTAGGCTTTGTGATTGGGGCACTGGCATTCTGTCGGGTCATTCAAAGGTTAAATAATTCAGTGCTACAAACATGATTATGCTACTGTACGATTTGATCAGATTCACTGTTTATCATGCAAGCGATGTATTTTTATTTTTTTTTCACCGTGGTGGTCTCCAAATCATGTCAGTTTAGAAAATTCCCTACAGGTAATTTGGGAGGTTATTTTTAAAACTTCCCCCCCGTTGCTAAACTGCTTATGTTTTACATAGCAAAAGAGAGCGGGAACAGGAGCAGGAGCAGGAGCAGGAGCAGGAGTCGGGGAGAGACAGGCAGGGAACAGCACATTACAGCTACTCAATGATGCTGAAAGCGAGGTACACGTTAAATCATTTTTATATACTGAAGGTATAGGCACCGTAATGTAATTTCACCCCCCCTCTCTGTTTCCTCCGCTCCACACAGAGAAAGGAATAATTAAATACTGGCTTTGGGATGTCTGGGGCCGCTGTCCCTTTGTCTTGTCTTAATCCACCTGTCATTTAGCCCATGATGTACGGCTTCAGGTATTGTTGCGCTGGTAGGCTGTAATCTTTACTGGAAACACACGCAAAATAACACAGGGAACAGGGACAGGCCAAAGGGCCGGTGCACACTCGCACAGGTACGCTTGCGTTACGTGTTTGTGTTTCCTGTTTACATTACCAGCGCCCAGAAACGGAGCGCTCAGAAACAGAACACAACAAAACACAACAAAACGCCGCCAATCCGACCGTATTCTTGCTGGCAGCAGAATTATTGTTGATTTGTTGTTTTTATTTCCGGATTTGTTTGCTAAATAGATATTGTGAATATTTCCATCTTTGTGTGCTCCCCTCTCTCTCTCTCTCTCTCTCTCTCTCTCTCTCTCTCTCTCTCTAAAAAAACGGAAGACGAAAAACGCAGCAGAATGAAACCTCCAGCGTCCCACAATTCTTTGTAATCATAGTTTCTCTCGGGTGGCTCTGATGCCTTCCACCTGCTAGGCTTGGCTCAGGCGCTGGAAGCCCGGGAAAAACAGCCTCCACAACAAGGGAAAGGTAAGAGTCTGAATAATGCATGAAGGGAGTTTTATATTGGGAGTGATGCTTGTCAATCACGTCGGTCTAAATCAAGACAGCCAGGATGATTTCCATTTCAACTAGCCGATATTCAGGACGGAGGTCGGCTCGGCGCCATTCCGTATCGTCAGTCAATCTCGGAATTTTTGCCAGACGCAATCCCAAGCCACTTTTTAATTAATGTTTTTGAGGACCAGATATAGAATAAGAAGAAGAAAATAAGAAAAAGAAAATAAAAACCCTCTGACAACCCAACCTATATATGCAATGTCTGTATTTACATGTGTCTATCACTGAGCAAACAAGCTCATTTAAAAGTTCATATGCTAATGTGTGACATTTAAAGCAAACTTTACACGGCGAAAGGACATACAACAAAAAAAATTCAGATTCTTTTCCAGCCCTGAAACTTATGCGTCTTCCATATTTATGATCCCCCCTCCTCAACAAAAAAAAAAAAAAAGAAGAAATTTGACACCTCCAGTGGATTTGCTGAGTTAATCCCTGTAAGCACATAGGTAGAGGGCTTTCTGTGTGATGCAAAAAAAGAGTCAAATAAAGGAAGTGTTAATTTAAAGAAAGGCCGTTGGACAGATGCAGTTGGGATGGTGTGAATAGTTTACAGGGGGATGGTGTTTGGAGCTGTGCTGTGACATGCTTATATCTCTGGGTATAGGTGTGATAATTAGACTGAATGCACAGACGCGGGAAGGGCATAGGGGTCGTGTGTGTGTTTTGGTGTGTGCGTGTGTGTGTGTGTGTGCATGTGTGTGTGTGTGTGTGTGTGTGCGTGTGTGTGTGTGTGTGTTTTGGGGCGTGCAGCGGCGCGTTACCTGGCCTGTGGCAGGTACATGATGGCTTCTGGTCTTCTCCAGCTCGGCCTGAAGCTGCTGGAGCTGAGCTGACAGCTGGGCCACTTCGGCTGCCACCTCCTCGTCCTCTTCCTCCTCATCCTCTTCCTCATCCCTCATGTGCTTCTCGCATCTCGCATTCAGCTGGCCAGTCTCTGTCAGCTTCACATGCTTCTGAAGGCCAGGAAACACACACACACACACACACAAGGAAAAGACTCAGCATTAACACACACACAGAGGGGACAACACACACCTGATACACACACTCACAGCAGGTAAGATGCTACTCTCGGCAGAGACTGAATTATGGATGTTTCACTCATCAAAAGACTGGCAGCAAAGACAAGGCTTTTCACAGATATTTGAACACTTAAAGAACAGACGTAATCTGTGAGATATTCTCACACAGTTTTCTGAGAACTGGAAGTGGAAGTGAGCATTAAAGGGGACATTGATTGGGTGCGTCGGACGATGTCATTTCCTCCTTACCTCCGCAGCCGAAGTGTCTCTTTTTTCTCCGAGCGACCAGATTCTCATCTTGTGTCTGCGAGCGAGCTCTTTGCTCTTCTGGAGCTGGGAGAGTTTATACACAAGAGAAACCACAATGTCAACCAATTGGACCTCACTTAAGCAACCTTGATGATCGATTGGTCAGGCAGTGGATGAGCAGGACCCCATTTCAGCAGCATAGTGTGCAAACCACTCATTCATTAAAAGATGCTCTTCCTTATTGATTTCGGCTTAAGTAATGAGAAAGCTTATCCGAAAATCTTTAGCATTTGGGCTCAAGTTAAGGAAATCGATGCCACTATTTCCCATTTGAACAACATATGCGAATTTTATGTACAAAAGACAGGACAAATCCAAAATCGGATAAATCAATAGCCTTTTGTCGATACGACATAAAGCTGACAAATGGTATTTTAAAGCAATTAAAGTGAGCTGTAAACAAATGAAGGCCAATCAATGCAGATGTCTTTCTATTATCACTGTTAACACTCAAATAAAATATGCCAGATCCATAATTCAAATCTCAAGGCCCTTACGCTCCCCGTCACTCAACTGAAGCACAAAACTTTCAAACCTCCACAGTAATGACAGTTACACTCTCATATCTTACTTTGGCCTGACTACAGACTCTTAATTTCATTCTTGCTTTCAAGCGAGTCACCTAAGTATAAATATTTGGAGATGGTTCTCAATCAGCACATTCATTTCTGTAGACTTTTTCACCTTCCTTTAATCTCCAGTCACACATTTAAAATCTGAGAGACGGGAGCTTCCTGAAGTGGCCTGAGAAGTCGATAGTCCAAGTCAGGCAGCAATCCCTGCCTACACAACTCCGAATAGAGAAATGAAGAGACGAACAGCTTTCCCCTCCCTCCATCTCCGGCGGGTTCCTTCAAAGTTCAATCAATTAATCTAACTTAATCTCGAGCGGTCGGCATTGTGTGGCACTAAGTAACATATCAGCTCTAAGTCAGGCAGTGCTTAGAGCCCAGGCCAATCAGCACTCTCCGGTGAGTGGAGCTCACCTCTCTGTCCACCAAGATAGCACTCACTCAGACACTCCGACGCTCACACTCTACTCTACACCATCTGCACCTGGGCAAATGTATAAAAATGCCCCCCGCAATTCACACAAAAACTAAATTGAGATTTTATCGATATAAATAATTCAAATCCACTTAAAAATAGATATGTACATAATGCAGAGATGTATTACATAAATGACATTAAACAGAATCACAAACTGTATTTCAAACAGCAGTTTGTCAGCACAGTAACCCCGTACGCGAAAATGTCATGTGTCCGTCTCTGCTGGTGTCTTTTTGACCGGGGTTCATCATGGGCAGTTGGACTTGGCCGAGTCTATTACCGAGTGGACAGACCTCATCTTTAAGGAAATTACCTCTGCATAGATCAGCCTCAAAAAGCCTTGGGGGGGTCTCTTGCTGATGGCACAGTAGCAGAGGTGAGGAGTGCGTCAGTCAAGCTAAGCTCCCAACAACACATCCCAGGGGTAATTGGTTTTGTCATTAATATTCATATCAGCTGTATCTGTTTTTCCCCGCATCTGCCACATGTTTGATACGATACATCAGGTGCTTATTAAAAAGAAAATCCAACCATGTATACTGTTTATAAATATATATATATATATACACACATACATACATATATACATACATACACTGTGTATATTCACAAAGGACTCGCTCAGATCAACTAAAAGAATTACAGCATTTTGACAAGACAGCTTTGTTTGTATAAGTATACAATCTTCAATGCATTTTTCCTCGATGTTTTTGAATGCTTTTCTCCGTCTCTGTCTCCCCATCTAAGCTGGCTATACTGCTTTATATTGCAGGGTCTGGTTTAATCACGTGTAAGAAATGACTCGCTTCTTCGTCCACCAAGCATGACATTTCAATTCTGCAGCCAATAAAAGTCGAACATGAAGAAGGCTAAAATGATCCACTCTCCTGGAAGCCCGGGGACCCAGGTTACCATGGTGAGCTACCTTGTCCATGCATACAAGGTCAAGAGTGAGTGACCCATCTATGAAGAAAGCTCAATCTCACCACATAATCACATACAGGCCTAAGCCGGGCTGCTGCTCTTCTGAATCCAGCATCACAGGCTTTAGACTGACCGCAATATTAGCTTTTACTTTGTCACAAATGAGAGCATGTCCAATGCATTGTATTAGTGCTGTTCGTGTTTTCCTAACTAAAAATCCATGAAAAACCTGAAGAAAAAACATCCATGCATATCCTCCCAGATTAGTATTGTAGATGACACTTTAATATATTTAAAACGCCTGACCTCCGTATTCAAACTGGTCTTATTTCTGTTTTGACACAAGCGTTCAGATAAAGATGCTTTTGTGAATATGTCTTGCATTACACTCGTGGTGGGAAAGAGGGCCCCTTTTGGTTGTGATTCTGACGGATTTGGAGAGGTACTTATAAAATATTCAGGATGAAATTGCAGTAACAGATGCCAGCTGTCATGTGCAAGCAAGTGAGTGTTATGACAAGCGCCTTAAAACATTCATGCTGAGAGGATAGTTTATGAAAGTATTCATTAACTCCAAGGGACCGTAATATTTCTCTTTCATAACTACAATGCTTATGCCTGATAACAAAGCCAGCGCAAAAATGCAGAGCAGAGCAGCAAGGGGTGTTTATGATAAGCCACTGACACAGACAGACGTGCGCAAGCATACACACACACACACACACACACACACACACACACATTCACATGAAAAATGTAGAGCAATTCATCTTTATCACAATACCTTGTGTGAATTCGATCTACATGTGGAAGAGGAGGAGACACACAGAGACAAAACACACACACACACACAGACACACACAGACACACACAGACACACACAGACACACACAGACACACACACACACACACAGACACACACACACAGACACACACGCACGCCAAACTTTGCAGGTCATGGCCAATTCTGGGTCTAAATTGGCATTAATGATTGATTCAGAGTGGTCAAGGGGTCGTCCCTCAGGTGGCTAGCCGAGTACCCCAGGGAGAGAAATCCAGTAATGACCAGTAATGATTGGCGGGGCTGAGCCCACAGACGTAACATAAAGACATAATAAAAACCCCTCTGCTTCCCCAACACATTCACACGCCTTGCCCAGGATGACAACCAGAAACGGCACTATACTAGAATATTTTACTATTCTGCTGCAGGCCAACATCAAGGTCTGGGGCAACCGGTTACATTTTAGGAATGGAATCCTACTAGCTTTTACACTCACAACAATTTAACTCATGTCTGCGTGCTCAAGTTGGAAAATGTAGACAAATGTGCCGTCGTGGCGGTATCATCAGTTGTTCCACCTTTAACCACCTGATACAACCAACCTCAGATGATCAGCTATGTCACTCATCGTCAGCATGGCTGTCATAATGTATAATGTAGTTATTTCACATTTAGGAGTCATAACACCATCTTACATCAAGCGTTTAGGTCATGTAGGTGTGGAGACAGAGGTAACAGATGGAAACATGACAAACTGGGCAAAGACGGTTATCATGAGTACCAACAACATGCTAAATTACACATTATACATGATTATGCAATATGCATGCCCGCATCAGCTGTCAAGACTAGTTTATGGAATTGTGTATCATTAGGCAATATTGACAAAGCCCTACAGCTAAATCTGAATCTATTAAGAATTTACATGGTGAACGGCGCAACGTAACTTAAAACTGATACTCCCCATTTTACCTTGACAGTAAGCAGACATTTTCAAAATAATCGGTTTCCCTATTTTAGTCTCCCCACTAGCCTAGACCAGACAATTCTATTAGCAATTCTGATGGTCGGTAGCACTCCAATTAGGAATCTAATTCATTTCCGCACAATAAGGCAAGGGCATGGGAACGGCGCATCAGCAGAATTTGATGAATTATCATTTCCGTGGCGTTGGACTCCCATCAGGCCCATGTTGGTGCGTACCCCCGAGCTGCCACGCACAGGCCCGGGGCTCCATTCAAAGCACATGAGGCCATTAGACAGAGTAATGGACACTTCTTATGCAAAGTCGACTCTGGTGAGGACGCTGCCCAGCTACAGAAAATGGGATTAAATCATGCTAACTCCTCAAGATTGAACTGATGAAGCCCCAGCGCATGCACGCGTGTGCGTGTGTGTGTGTGTGTATGTGTGTGTGGGTACATGTGTGTACCACTGCACTCTGCACTCATTGGGGGGGAAAAAAAGTGAAGTGTGATGGCGGCCATTTAATCACTGACGGGTGTATAAACTGGGCCTGGGATCGTGGCTGCTTCCCAGTACCGTTCCCTCGCAACTTTGAGTTCACCTTCACGGCTCCTACTTAGCATTTTATTTGTTTTCCGCAGAGATGTGATGTCTTACGTGGGATTTATTAGCTACCTCGAAAAGTAAATGTTATTCCTCAGCATGCCTTCACCATTACGAGGTAATGAAGGCGGGTGTCTAAACCAACGTCCGACTTTATCATTTCCTTTCTCTTTCCCCGTGAACAGCCACAGTGACACTTGCCGTTCAGAGATACAAACTATAGACTTAGAACATATTTTTGTTTTCTTTCCAAACAGCATAATGGATATCCTCTCAAAATGAATTTGATAACATTGTCGTCGTGCAATTAAGAGCACCAGACCCTAGTTGTCCCACTGCTCCCGAGCTGAGAGGCAACAGTGACAAACTACTCGGAGCTGTAAAAAGACTCTGGTGTTTACACGCTCATCTCTCTGTGGTCTTCGTCGTGTGGGCGACGGCTGGCCCAGTGCGTTCGACTGTGTTCCTGTGAGGCATAAATCCCCAGCCTCTCGGCTCTGCTCTGCTCTGCGCCTGCTCATGGCGGAGCGTCTTTAAGCACATGCCTGTGGTTCTGACACCACACTTCATATGTCACACTCGGGGCTCAGGCAAACCGAGACGAGCCGACCGCATCGGAAAGTCCTCCGCTCTGTCGCAGTGACAGAGCTCAGGCTTTTTTTTTTTTTTTTTTTTTTCTTCTTCGCCGTCTCCCAGTAACAAAGGCAACTTGTTTGAGCAGCATTTTTTTTTTTCTTTCCTGCCTCTTCTTTTTTTTTATTTTTCAAGTCGGCCATTCATAACAAATGTCAAATGCTGTGGTTTCAAGTTCAAAAACGGCTCGGCATTCTTTTCCTCGTGCGCTCCGCCACTGCCGAACCCATGAACACTGTCTCTTTCATATCCTCTGACTGAATAATGATCACACTGCAGAACTCCAGGAAACGCGGTACACAATTAAGGGATGCTCTGCACAGAGTCTTTAAATAAACACTGCCCACTTCAACGGGATTCAATATCCCCGTCCACAGCCACCGCAGCCCTACGCAATCCTGGCACGTACGACTTATCTCCATAAATGTGTGTGTTTGCTGCAATAAGCACCCGGTGGTAAGCACGCTACATTTAATTAGACAATAATGACTTTAAGCCAAGGAATGTTCACAAGGGAGGGGGGGGGGGGGGAAATCACTCTAGGCCACTAACTCTTCATTTTCAAAACCAGGCCTTCATAAGAAACAAAACAGAATCATAAGAAACTACAGATTTTGAGACGGAGAAACATGCATCACATTTAAAAGAAAGCCAATTACCATCATAACATGACATAGAGCTTAGCGCGAGATACGGCAATCAAATGAAACAATGATGCAAATGCCATCAGCTCTTCTTCACAACCATTGGGGCCTAACTCCCTCCCCCTCTCCCCTACCCGCTTCCTGAGCGTATATTAAAGCTCTTAACCAAGCACAACAGAGGCTTTGCTGCCAGTGCCTCCACAGCTGTTTGGTGTGGCAGAGAAGAGGCGCGCCAGCGTGGAGCAGAGCGTGGCAGTGCCAACTAGTCTTGGCATGGTGACAGGCCCGTCCTGGTTAACACCAACACCCTCCCCCTGCGCCCACTAGCTTATCACAGTGTGTCACATTAGCGGGCAATTAGAGCTCTAAGTGGCTCCTCCCCACTGCCACCCTGAGTGGGAGTTGCAGCATATGCTTCGCATAATGTGCCAGTGGGGCCCACACACACGCATGGTGCCACAAGTAACCGTAACCACACACACACACACACACACACACACACACACACAGCCATCACATATGACACTTGTAATAGTTTAATCAAGTAACGATCAAAATAAACCTGTGTGCACACAGATGCACATACATGTATACAAATGTGTGAATTAAGGACACAGACACATGTACTTCCACAGATTTATAGGAAATAACTAATCTAAACAAACAACGACATAGCCTAGGGGCAATACAAACACGCAACATAAAAACACACAGACATACAATAAATAGCTCCTGTCTGATTATGAGGCATTAGAGGAGCTTCGCGTGGCCATTCTACAGATCCCCTCTCCCTACTAATGCACCAGGGCCTGCTTCATATTCATACGGATGACACATTTACACACACAGCTCCGAGCACAGACGTAGCCTGCAGTACAGACACTAATCAAACTGGTCAGGTCTGGGCTGGGCGTCTGGGAAATGATCATAAGTGCAAGGGAACTACCTCCTTTGATCCTGTATATAGACACACAGGCGCGCGCACACACACACACACACACACACGCACGCACGCACGCACGCACGCACGCACGCACGCACGCACGCACGCACGCACGCACGCACGCACGCACACACACGCATCTCAATTTGGCTCTCATATGAAAGCTCTCCTGAGTGGCGCGTGCCCAGCTGAGGTTAATGATATTATTGGGGTTATTTGCATATTTAATTACGCCCCCTTGTTAGGGATAAGTGCTGTTTATTCAATTTGTTTCATTTTGTCGCTGGCACAGTTTCAATGAGGATTGGCCAGTGATACTATGAATGAGTGAGTGTGTTTGGGGGGGGGGGGGCTGTGGGGGAAGTAGAGGTTGCAGGATATTAAGACGCATTCATCAAACCCCTCACGACACAAAAACAGATGCTAACAATCAAGCGCTTGTCTCTTCAATCTTTCATTATCATTACGGCGTTTTAGCGTAATGATGATCATGCCAGCCTCTGTGCCAGATTGTGCCAGCTTCGCTCCCTTCAACAGGCTTCTGGAGTGGCTCCATTTAATGTCTGAGCACCGGCAAAAACTGTGCCGCTCGTAACACACAGCTACATTTACCCAAATTAAACATTTTCTCATTAGCCCCCGGCTATTGCGCTAATACATTATTCATCCTCTTCTTTACAAAGGAACATTAATCAATTATGAAGATATAAAGAAATTAAACAGTGAGAGGAAAAAGGAAAAGGCTTTCAGTATTAATATGCAGACAGACAGTGGTGCTACAGCCTGCAAATCAATAGTTTTTTGATTAATTTGAACACTTGGTCCAGACTCGTGAGTGAGAGCTGAATCAGGCATGACCACAGCTTGGAATTCAAACAAAGAGATTTGAGCCGTTTTCATTTATTTGTTTTAGGCTCAGGTTAATTTTTCATGGATGGCATATACAAAACTGGGGAAAACGACTATTTTTGGTCCCTGTTGTTCGCATAAAAAGGGGATGGGGGAGGAAAACACCACAAGGGATTGTGCTCCAGAGTGAGGAACGCAATTGCTTTGAACCCTGTGGCTCTCAAATTTGTTTTTAATGCATTTTTAAAGTTTTATTGGCATTCGGAGACACATGGGGAATAAAACTCATCCAAAGTGTTGACCCTATTAGTATTAACAGACAAGGCCGATGTGTGGCACTGTGCAATCTCCTGCTAAATAACACAGAGCACAGCTCGAACCTGACAGCCTTTAATTCGACTAATATAACACCTGCTTACGCTTTCTTTCAGCTCGCTACCTGGGACTGCGGCGGTGGAGGTGTCGCGTCCACTTGTTATGGCATATGTATGTATATGTGGAGTGCGGCAACATAATGGAGGGGAAAACAGGTTTTTTCTGTCATTATCCCTCGACTGGGGTTAACAATGCACTTGTTTAAGGACATGGGTGAGATAGCTGCTATGATTCACTGCCGTCATTATCATGTGGATGTGTGGTTCAAGGTGCTGATGGCTAATACGAAAGTGCTAATATAACAAGGTACAGTACATAAAAGCAAGAATCTTCAATAACAACCACGCGAGGAATTATCTATGCTTGCGCACGAGGCCTAAATCATGTACAAGTAAAAGCTACTCCCTGGTCTTAATGTATGTTCTTACGATGCCAGTGGAACTGGAGCACCCAGGATGGCCTTAAACACATATATGTAATCAGCACGTTGCATGGGTGGTAAGAGGTCTGCTCGCGGTTAGGTAAGAAGAGAGGGTGCATTAAAGCCAAAGAGCTATTATTCCCCTCCGTTTCCCAGCTAGCCCTCTCTTTCTCTCACACACCAGCAATGCTAAAATGTTTATCTGCTAGATTTTCAGGAGGCGACGATAAATCCTCTCCTCAATTAAAGCCGGTGACTCAGAGGCCCCCAAAGCGGCAGAATGGAGTGAGCTGCTGGTGCGTGAGCGAGAGGAGAGGAGAGGAGAGGAGAGGAAAAAGAGAGAGGCTTCTTAATACCTTGCCGGTGCGCCGCAGGTGACGGCTGCATCACAAGGCGCCGGGGGGGGGGGGGGGGGGGGGGGGGGGGGCTCCCTGCTTGGTAAGGGACCACTGCGGGGGAACAGAGAGACTCATCTCCAAAGGGCCGCCTCCCCGCACCAGCGCTCCCTCCACACACAAAGACACTGACCAGATAAACCCATTTGGCTGTATTAGGAGCATAATAGCATCTCCATACTTACTAATGACATGGGGCGCCCGTGTCTAGGGGACTCGGATAAAAGACGAGGCTTGTGTGTGTGTGTGTATCACAACAAGCTCCTCGACAGGAAAGAAGAGACGCCTGCCCTGCGCGCCTATGTGACATAAAGAGGTGCTGGATTTGTGGGTCAGAATCCATTTCTGGTGACGTGAACACATGAGCTTTGAATAATCTCCGGAGTCTGGAGTCGCCCCTGCTCCGCTCAGCTCAGCTGCGCCTGCCTGCCTGCGTGGCCGTGCGTGTTTCTCTCAAAGCACACAGAGCTTATTTCAAAAACACACGGCTGTTGAGGCGCCCGCTGCCCGGGTGGCCAGCGAGAGGTTCCGAGGCCCACCGACGAGACCGGGGAGCCGCCCGGGACACGTCCTTTCCGAACGCACCACTAAAGGGACGCAGGCCAGCGAACGCACTGGTGTGTGGATAGGAGAGGTGGACAGTTGGCTCTGTCCCACACTGAACCCAACAGGCAGGCTTGGGTCAGCTCCAGAATAGCAGGGTCACAGCAGATGCCAAGGGCCGTAATACGTGACCATGGACTGGGTTAGCAGTGTGTCCATAGCACTATCTAGGAGCTCCAGGATGGCCGGCTGGGTTTAGGACCCAGCGTTTGTATCCACATCCCTGTCTAGGAGCTGCGGTGGCTGGCCTGACTGCTCCTGGTGCATCCCTCACCTCCTCACTCTTCACAGACAGCTCCAGATCAAAGGGAAATATTCAGATCCGGCCTCGCGCACCTAACAGCCGACGCCACCCCTCCGCCACCACCTCGCACTGGCACGGGGGGGGAGTGGGCATCAATCACCTCTCTGTCTGCGCCACTTACACGGAGCATGAGATCATGGTGTTGGAGGCCATTTGCGTGATTACAAAAGGACCGGAGCATCGAGGACAGACCAGTGTGGCGGCCCAGTGGGTCGAGTGTGTCTGTGTGTGTGTGTGTGTGTGTGTGAGGCTGCTGCTGGAGGCTGATGGGAATGGTGGTGGTGTCAGATGGGAGAGGTGCGGCAGATAATCGTAGACAGGTTCCTCTGGGGGCCAGAGTGGCAGATTCAGGTGAGTGTGTGTGTGTGTGTGTGTGTGTGTGTGTGTGTGTGTGTGTGTGAGAGAGAGAAAGAAAGAGTTTGTACATGTGTGTGTGTGTGTAATTACATGTGTGTGTGTGTGTGTGTGTGCATTGATGTATGTGTGTGTGTGTGTGTGTGTGTGTGTGTGTGTGTGTGCTGATGAGTGTGCATGAATTGTATGTGGGCATTGCTGTGTGTGTGTGTGTGTGTGTGTGCGGTCACCTGGCTCTGTGTGTCCTGTTGCGCCAGCCGGAGCTGTGTGCGGAGCCGTGTGATGGTGACGTCTCTATCGGCGATCTCAGCCACCTTTTCTGCCTGCAGTTTCTCAAGAGACGCGACACGACCGTGCAGCTGCGACAAGGCATCAGTCTTCTCCAGGGGCGCACACACACACACACACACACACACACACACACACACACACACACACACACACACACACACACACACACACACACACACACACACACACACACGCACACACACACACACACACACACACACGCACGCACATACACACACACACACACACACACACGCACACACACGCACACACACACGAGACAAAGGAGAGAGGCTGATGCTTCAGGATAACTCAACTCATATTTATAAAACCCAGGACCATTCATTTCACCAAAAGAGACAGATAGCACTCTTCCATTTGAGCTTTCTTGGCAGGCATTTTGAATAACACGTTTGTGCCAGCCAAGGCCAAATTTCATGCAGAGCTGACTGCTATCTTAGAAATCACTCTTCAGGTAAGATAGACATCTGCTGGAGGAGGGAGAAAAATGACGATAACACACTCACTTTTCTCTCTGATAAATACTGAAATCTTAAAGAGCGGTAGAGTCGACTTGATTTAAGACTGTTTGTTGCGGGAAGCGCATTGCAAATTAATGTGGTTTACCAAAATCAACTCCTCGATTTGTCCCGGCGCAAGCCACAGATAGTAAAACACTGGTGTTTTTAATTTGTCAACACTTCCTAAGGAGGTGTGGGAAGCGAAGGAGCAGTATTTCATCTGAAATGGCATTTCGAAGGCCTAGAGGGCAGATATGTCAACGATTCCCATGCAAAGACACTGCGTCTAACTCACAACATGTGTAAAGTCCTGAGCCGCACGCGGCAAGCAATATCATAAAAAAACTAAAGCTGCACTTCAAAGTTGCTTCCTCAAAATCAAAGGCGCTGAGGAAAAAAATGGAAGAAGAGAACAAGGCAGTGTCCGTACCTCATTCCTCTTTGGCGTGGTCTTGTCCGAGAGCGTCTTAATTTCCTCTTGGAGATTGCGGATAATCCCTCCTCTGGCCTTCAGGAGTCCGGGCGGCTCCTGCCGCCGCCGAGGCCTCGTAATGTCCTCCTGCTGCCCACTGCAGCACACGGGGAAAACAGGAGGATATTAGCCTCCAACCTGAACACTTCTCCTGGCAGCTTACGCACGCACGCACGCACACAGGGACCCGCAAACAGCACCATCTCAGCCATTAAAAAAATAAAAGCCAACACTACATTCTGGCAATTAAGACAGAGCTGAAATGATAACTACGGCAGGAGTTTTTTTTAAAAGCATATTATATAATTAAGAAAAGTGCCATGGCTAAAAAGCACAATGAGAGCATAGAAAAAAAAACAGGTCTTTTCTCAAATCCCTGTTCATATGCTATTTTTCTCCCTATGTAAGGTATTCATCAGAAACCATCACTTGGGTGTATGAAAAGCATGATGAAATTGCTCTGGACACCATTCCTGCTCCTTAATGGCGCCTCTGTGGCTTTTGTAGCAGTTGTAATGGGGGCTTAATGAGAAAGCCCTAATGAACCTTCCTGTCTGCATTGTATAGTCTGTATAGTTTTTTCTTCCTTTTTCTTCCCTCCCCATCCCTTTTCTCTCCTCGTCAGATCCCCCAGTGGGCTCTGTAATTACTATGTACTGAGTGTTGTGTTCCATACCAACCTCATCTACTGAGCTTCTGCCTTCCTCCCTTTTAAAAAAAAAAAAAATGCCATATTATTGTCACTTGGCTGGGGGGTGCTGTTCAAGTTAACACCTGGGGGATGGTTAAAATGAGTTCCTGTCCCTGGCACACACACACACACACACACACACACACACGCAAATCTCCACTCTGGCCCATTATAGCAGAAGCAAACAGATTGTGTTATGGACAAAGAGGACTCTCAGCTTGCCTGGGCAGGAATAAAATGGAAAGGAAATTGAAAAGAGCAAAAATAAGAGTGATTCATTAGAGCTCCATTCTTCGGCCTCTGCGCCCATTCAGCGGTCTCTCACAGTTATCAAGTACAAAAATAAGAATATGCTTCATACATGTAATGCAGCCTGTACACTTGAAGGCACAAACGCACACAAAAACGCGGTTAAAGCCATGTATGCGGCCGTACGTGGCTGCAGCAGCAACATTCTCAATCAGTATAGATAAATGTCTGCAAGACAAAGCGCCTGAGTGAAGGCAGATGTGGAATTCTGGACAGGCTATTTGCCAGGACACCACAGGGAAGCGCGGGGGCCTCAAAGTGACAGAGAGGCTTGGAGCGCCGCCGCTTCAGCTGCCACACTTCACTCTCTCTCTCTCTCTCTCACTCTCACACTCACACTCACAACACACAACACACAACGCACACACAACACATAACGCGCACACACTACACACACACACACACACACACACACCCAAACCCCCTCAAAACATCTCGGCGTGGCACTAGAGACAAAACTCGTGTGACAGAGGCGGCGGATCGAACCCGAGCCGCCTGTCGCGAGGCGCTCGGCTGCTAGCGACAGCTGTCAAGTGGCACGCTGGCGGCTGTGCTAAAGAACCCGCCGTGAAGCCAGATCCCATAAATATTGCCTCTTAATGTGCGCCGGCAACACTAATCTGTCTCCTCCTCTATTTGGATATGCAAATGGCGGCGCGGAATGCGACTGCCGTTCCTGCCGAGCCATCAGTAATGTGGATTGATGCAGAAGTGACATGGGACGTGAAACGCGAAGATCAGGTACAGAACGGCAAAAAAAGGAGGGATTTTCGGGATGGTGATGTGCGGTGCGGCAAAACACCTGAGGAATCACAAAAGTGCACAAAGAGCTGGAGAAGCTGCTGAAAGTGCTCTCTGATAGATCTCTACGGCACACTGAGCCAAGGACACGAGAGGACGAACAAACAAAGACTCGCCCAAACAGTGCACATGTTACGCCCCCTCCCTTACAACCAAGAAAAATATATCTACACTTTTTTGTCAAAGTCAAGAATAAAAGTGTTATGAATCACCAAAAAAAATGAAAAGAGGAAAAAAACGTTGTTGAAAAGTTGTTCTTAGACTGAACACTTTCTAGGGCAGTGAAAAACACAAACTCTTCTACAGCACACAGACCTTTTATTCAGATTCCTATTTGTGCAATTGCTAAATGCAAAATTCATTTAGTGGAGCTCAAATAACATCATGACATGTGACATGCCTCATCTTAACTTGTGAAGGAACCAGTGGGGGATGAGGGCTGGTTGAATAGAGGAAGCCCTCTGAAAGGGTGGCTAACTGCAGTCAATTTCGCTCCCCATTTCCTTTTACAGGACACTCGAACAAAAAGAAGGTGTTTTGTTCCTCTTCCTGACTGCTCTGTTCCCCATCTCTCCCTCTTTCTTTTGACTTTCTCTCCCTCTCTTTTTTTTTCCTACGTCGCGTCACGCTGGGTAAAAGGTTCCTGTCTTTTCACCGTGGCCCCCGGATCCTTCTCTCCACGGCGCCGCGACCCGGCTGCCAGGCAATCCGCCGGCTGGAGAAAGAGAGACGGAGAGGGAGAGAGAGCGAGAGAGAGAGAGAGAGAGAGAGAGAGAGAGAGAGAGAGAGAAAGAGAGAGGGAGGGAGGCGTGCAAAATTGCAGCTCTCAGTCTCCCCGCGCCCAGAGGGCATCCATTTAGTCGTGCTGTGGACGAGTGCGTGCCCGTCCGACACGCCAAAGATCAGAGCCTCAGTGCCCACTGCTGCCCCCTCCGCCTCCACTCGGGCGCAGACCAGCGAGAGACGGCCTCGGTTTTTAATCATCGGCTGGACGAAACTGAAGCTCGTCTCAGAAAACACACTTCTCGCTCCCGACTTGCCTCCACACACGGAACAAAAAGTGGCGCACAGCATTTCAGGCTTTTGAATTGGACCCATGCTTCATAAATTGAAATAAAAAATCCTAAAATAATTCCACTCACAAAATGTTTTTTCATATTATGTTCACATAATAATTATTCACAAATAATCCATATAGATGTAGTTATAAAGAACGTGTAGTTTCCTGTTTAATGGATTGACTAATTTGCTTATTTTAATGGTAGATCAGTAAATTCCTTTCTGATCACAGACTTTTCCATAATGCATTTATATTTTTGTTCAGCATTAGTATCCATTTTTTTTACACTCAACAGGCTATAAAAACACAATAGAAGAATACTTATATGTTTTTGCAGCTTTATGATTTTTGTTGTTTTTCATCACTTATCACTTTTAGCACAATTATCACTTCTGGCTTAAGTAAAAGATTATATTGTATGTTTAGCAACAATATAACATATTTTATGGTAGAAAAGTCCAGTTGTGAAATTTGTGAATGGATAAGTACACAGTGTGCAGCCCAACTCTCCCATATGTTTAATGTGAGTGCTTTAGTCATGTTCGTGTGGAGGAGATTGTGTTCTCCCCACACGCTGTGCTAAGCACTGTAAAAAATGGCTGGTGTACACAGAGATAAAATTAGAACACTTAATAAATGATATCACGTCAGCCTGACGAATGGCGCGACCTGTTATATTTAGCAACTAAGTGTCTTAATGATCATTCAGCACTTAGAGTGTTGGGGCGACGGCAGAAAAGAAGGGAAAAAAGGCAGTGTGCTTTGTTGGCCATAAAAGTGCTTCACAATTTTTCATACTGTCACATGGCTCTATTAGCAAAGCCTAACACAATTAGTTATGAATATTCAGTAATAACATGCAAATTGTTCCCTCCCCAACTGGCCCTGGGCGGTGGTTTTTGCCTCTCAAAACCCAATTCTTTCTACATCATTACAACAGCGCAGCATAATTCATCAGAATAAAGTATAGGAAAAAAAACAACACCTCAGCCTTATTGCATATTGCCCGTTGCGTGTATGCATTGCTGCCTGTTAACCAATCAGTGTATGAGTGTGTGTGTGTGTGTGCATGAAAAAGAGAGTATGTGTGCATGTGTTTGTGGACATGTGCGTGTGCATTTGTATGTCAGAGTTTGTGTGTGTGTGTGTGTGTGTGTGTGTACATGTGCTCTCACATCTATATGTGTGTGTGTGTGTGTGTGTGTGTGTGTGTGTGTGTGTGTGTGTGTGTGTGTGTACATGTGCTCTCGCATCTGTATGTGTGTGTGTGTGTGTGTGTGTGTGTGTGTGTGTGTGTGTACATGTGCTCTCGCATCTGTATGTGTGTGTGTGTGTGTGTGTGTGTGTGTGTGTGTGTGTGTGTGTGTGTGTGTGTGTGTGTGTGCGCGCGCTGTGTACTGTGACAACAAGTTTGGTGTTAAGCGTGGCAGAGGAGGCTCCGCGGCACCACCTTGGCACAGTGGCACTTGTACGCGTCTCCCTTGGGTGATGTTAGCCCCTCCATTTGAGCCTGCCAGAACAATTAACCCCGGTGTTAATTAGAGGGGAATGTCAGGAGCACAGATGGCACAAGCTGAGCTGGCGACGAGCCACCCCGCCAACTGCTCCTGCCGCCACCACCACAGAGGGGAGCAGAGGAGTGCAAGGGGGAGAGAGAGAGAGAGAGAGAGAGAGAAAGGGGGAGAGGAGGTAGAGAGGGAAGGTGGAGGAGGAGGAGGAGGAGGAGGAGGAGGAGAGAGGCTTCCCCACCACTGACAGCTGCTCAGCCGTGGCCCAAACCAGCAGATGTCAAAACTTTCCAGCTGGGGAGGACTTGAGAGGCGGTGAGGGGGTAGGAGGTGGGGGGGGGGGGTGATAGGAGAGGAGAGCGTAGGCAGGAGGGAGGGGGCAGGGGTGGGGGGCTGATTGGTGGTGGTGTCTGGGGGTGGGGGTAGTAGGTGGGGTGGCAGGCAGGCAGCAGCACTTCCCCCTGCTCAGCTCAGCTCTGCTCTGCTACTCCATAGGATCTGGTGCCGTTTGATCAAAATAACAAACAGGCGGCGCACTGACATGGCATGAAAAAGTAAACAGCGGGAGGACACAGACACAGACAAGCGCTACGAGGGGCAGGGTGGGTGGAGGGAAAAAGCCCAAAGGTGACCGTCACAAATCAAAAAAACCTGGGCTGAGGAAATGAGTATAGCAAATGAGTTTGCCCACTTTTTGTTTACAATTTCTTTCAATTCTATATCTAAGTTCTAATTGTATTTTCATTAAAAATGCAGACAGCTACAATTATTAGTTTCAATATATTTTCACAAATGATTGTATTTAAATAGCTAAATACCAAAACATATCAAAATATAATTGTGAAAATACAATAAAATCATCCAAAAAATGTCACCGTGTTCAATAATTAAAATGAACAATTATCTATATGCCAATTGTTTTCCTAGGGGAAGCCCTGAGAGGACTGAAGCAAATAATGAGCTAGGAAAAAAAAAAAAAAAAAAGATTGTTTTGGTCAGGGTCTATTAGACACCGGACAAGAACACAGAACTTCCAACACGGACGCAGAATTCAGGCAGTACACTGGGGAGGGGGGGTGACAAAGTAGGAAATGGAATCCAAATGCGAGCTTGGATTGCTTGTGACAGTGAGTTTGGCTCTTTATGTCCACACTCAAGCCGCGGCGGAGTCTATTGATTTGTTTGCCTCGCTAATAAGGAGAGAGGACCAGAACCTGGAAAAAAGTCAATAACTGGTGGGTGGTGCGTGGTGGTGGTGGTGGTGGTGCAGGGAGGAGTGGATGCCGGGGGGGGGGGGGAGAAAAAAAGTTGTATCTGCCCCCAGACGTGATGAGCGGCCCCCGGAAAAGGGGGAAATCTCCCGCTCACAGCGGCCGAGGCAGTGCAGCACTGGCTCCTCAGGGTGGCAGGGCAGGCGGCGCCCGTATGAATGCCCTCTACTGTGTCCAGCTGAGAGCATCCTTGTTCGCAGGAATGCGCCCAGCACTCAGGCCCTGCCCTGCTAATTACTCTGCAGGGCACAATGAGCTCTAACAATGACATGCAGCAAAGTCCATGCTCCTGCTCCGAGGCCTCTGAGTAACTCTCTCTCTCTCTCTCTGTCCGTTTCTTTATCTCTCTGTCTCTCTATTTCTCTTTCTCTCTCTCTCTCTCTCTCTCATACACATACACTCTCTCACACACACACACACTGTCTTCTCACATACACAGACAGACACATACACACACTTTCCCCTCACATACACAGACACATACACAGACACACACACAGACACACACACAGACACACAAATGGAAAACAATGCTAGTTTACATAACTAAGTACAAGCCCAGCTGGAGATGATGAAAAATACAAAAATGTGGAAGAGCATTTGTAGGGGATGGAGGAAAAGTATGTATACAAAAAAAAAACATATAACAAACTTCTGACATCAAAATCACTATTTCTTTTTTTCAACTATTTTCCTTCTGCAGTAAATATATAAATAAATAGATAAACAAAGCAAATAAATAATGAAACGACAGTAAGAAAGAGACACAGAGAGAAGGGGGTTCTGCCTCCACCACCCAACACAGCAATACCACCCCAGAGGATCATTTCAATCTGTACCCTTTAAAGTGGGAGCTGATGGCACTACGGCAGATGCCTTGTGTTTCTGCTTATTTCTTTATTTATTTACTTCCTATTTACATGATTTACTGCTGCTGTTATTATGATTACCCCCCTAGCCACCCCCACCCTCCCCATAAGCGTGCTGTCTGAACCCACTTCCTGTGGCCCTGCAGGGAGGCCTCAGCAGGCGAGGAGAGGGGCCCGCGCTCCCTCAGCTGCTCAGAGGCAAGCGGCGCTTCTCCACTCTCCTCTTTGAACGTGGTTCCTCCCTAAGGAACCATACCTACTCCCCCAAGTGAGAGAGAGAGTGTGTGTGTGTGTGTGGGAGGGGGGGGGGGGGGGGGGTCTCTTCATCAGCACAGCGTAGGGTGTATGATGAACGTGGTTGTCAGGTAACTTTTGCCCGGGGGAGAAGAAAGTTTTTGTGTTGCTGCTACATGTAAATGGGGACTCGGATAGGAACTTCAAATGGAGGGGACAAAAATGAGCTGCTACAACACATTACCAGGACAAAATAAGATGTCAGAGCAGATTAGGAAGTGAAGGCATATATACATACATGCCTCCGACATCCTATTGCTGCTTATCTCAAATTCTATAGCTCTACGCTCCGGGCACATTTCCATTTAGAGATGGTGCTCTTAAAATAGCACAAGGCACATACCTGCACCAAACTCCACATTTCATGTGTAACACAACATGAATCTCATGTACAACACAATGACGATTACACAGACTATGTGACTACAAAATATGACAAATAAAACCAAAATTACTCACTGCTCTCCTGTTGCAGGCTGAATTCTCTCCAGACACACGGAGTGTAGTTTAACCCCAGAAATCTATGAAAGCAAAAGAAAACTCAATAATCCGTCCATTTTATGCAATTCATAACCAGATCTTACACATTCAGACTGGTACATCCATATAAATACTGATACATTTTATTATCAACGGCCTGTACTGTCCAGTAAAATTCAGACCGGTGAAATCACTGAAAAAAAAGGACAAGAGGCATGTGTGTGATCAGCAGACTCAAATGAACTACAGAACAAACACATCACACGCCTCTCAAAATAGCCCATCACTTTCACCAGCATGAAAAGAAATACTTCACCGAAAATATAATCATCCTAATACAATTTGGATATGCATCGGTTTCATCTCCGCGATTTAATAAGGACTTTGACGCAGCTGATGACTTGGCGAGGCATTCCATTGTCCTGACTGCAGTTATTTTGACCTCTCGGTCTTGACCCGTCCTGACCCGTCCTGACCCATCAATGTCCAGCACAGACTTGGGACTTTTGAGGTCAACGCTGGGTCTCACGGCTGTTTTAATTTGATCAGGGGTCTTATCTGTGCCCATCTTGGCTCTTGGAAAAATCGGCCTTGTGATGCAGGGGGAGACATTTGTCAGAAGCGGGTGTTATACAACACAGACATTTACAGATGGCATTCAGAGGGGAAAAAAAAAACTTCCTGCTCTTAAGTGGGTGGACGATGAGACACACGCAGATGCACAAACACACATACAAAGACAAACATGCGCGCGCGCGCGCACACACACACACACACACACTCACACATGAACGTATAAAAAGAGACACACACATAAACACACAGACATGTGCGTATACACACACACACTCCAACACACTGCTCCTCTGCTCTCTAGTCTCCTCTAAAAAAGCTTAAAAAAGGCATAAAGGAGAACATCCTTGTCCTGTCTCATCTTGAGAGAGTTGTGGCATCCGCGCGGGCCATGTTGGTGAAATATAGCAAAGTGCGCACTTCAAGGGTACTGTGACAGGGGTCACTCCAGCAAGAGGAAATCGATGGGGATGCTAATTACTCACAGGTCAAGTCACCGCTCCATCGCCACCATTTTTCTTCATGACCTGTTTCTGGAGCGCTTTCAGCTGAGAGAATCTGACCCTCCCCCACCACCACCACCACCACCACCATCTTCACACACACACACACACACACACACACACAGAGAGACACACACACACACACACACACACGCACACACACCCCATCTGAGTGGTTGGTCTTGCACTCAAGTGGCTCACAATTCGCGTGTGGCATGGTCAGGGGGGAGAGAGAAAGAGTGTGTGTGTGTGTGTTCATCCTGTGTGAGTATGTATGTGGTAGTGTGTGTGTGAGTGTGTGTGTGTGTGTGTGTGTGTGCGCGCATTTTATGAACTGCAGGACCCATAAACAACTTCTCCCCATCAAGTGCATTAGTTGGGGGAGGAATGCACCCTCGAATTGGGGTACAATCTGTGGAGATAGGGAAGGGTCCATTAAAGGAAACCTAATATTTTATGTATGATCCCGAGATGAGGGCTTCTTTCTCTTGGCTATTATTTCTCTCTAATGGTTGAATGATTCCAGGGCAACTCCAACGTCTGCGATGCACATCTCAGCAAACAAGGAAAATACCAATCAGTTGGAAGACCTTGCCACGGCTAACTTACTGAATAGGGTAAAGGAAAAAAAACAGCGTACAAATACCACACTACAGTACATGCTACCACCACACACACCTACACACACACAGACATTGCAAATGGCAAAAAGAAAGCAATTCCTAATGGTCTCTGAAAATTAATACCAGCTCTAACAACAAACGTTTGAAAGAGTGTGTGCACACACACAAATATGTTTAATTACAGCGCAGGCATGTTCATCCTTGGACACTTCACCCTTTAGCAGGTGGTCGCAGGGTGGACTAAATTCAATTTCACCGAGGGATGCCGGAGGAAAATGAAAAGCCATCGCTGAATGCAAGGGTGTACAAAAAGGGTTTAGTGCGAAAAAATGTGTGTGGTGTGGTATGTTTGTGTGTGTGTGTGTGTGCACCTGTCTGCATGTTTGTATTTGTGTGCACGTGTGTGTGTCAGGGGCTAATTAAGTGAGGGGAAGCAGTGCGACACCTGCCCATTGAGCGTGCAGGATTGATATTATAGCGCAGGGCTATGGTGGCTGGCTGTGGTGGCGGTGGTGGTGGTGGCTGAGACTGAGGCACACGTAGCACAGCCTTTACGTGCAGGAGGAACTAAGCGGGAACGCCGGGGACATAATCAGAGCCCCCGTCACCGGAGCGCAGGCCGCGGAACGCTCCGCTTAAGGAACCCCACGCAAGGTTGATCAGCGGGAGCCTCTTGTTATGCACGGCCACGGCAGCCGGGGGAACCGGTATCCCTCCCGCGCATGCGTGCGCACAGACACAAGAACCCAAATTGAATTCGCCACAAAAAAAATCCCGCTTGTCCTTCCTAAAACCTGCTGGAGAAAAAACGGCTGAAACCCTGCGAAGGTGAACGACCTCGCCGACCTCGCCTACCTCCCGCCTCACTCGGGTGATCCACAGTGAGATGTCCGTGTCTCAGGCTCACAGGAGACGGTGGAGATATGGGAGTGTGTTGAGTGCCCACCCGCTCCACTCCATATCTGCATCCACTTTCCACCTGACTGGAGGGGATGGGAGTCTCATCTCACAAGGGAGAGCCTCGCCACTCTGTTCGCTCCACCTCAGCTCCGTCACCTAACCTCTGATGGAAACCACAGTGAAGGTGTGCGTGTTTGTTGGGTGGGGTGGGGTGTGTGTGTGTGGGGGGGGGGGGGGGGTCCGTGTTTCAGTCCTCAGAAATTATATTTCTGCGGCCATTCAAAAGTGATGCATTCTCTCGCCCGCCATAACGGAGAGTCAGGAGAGTGGGAGGGGGAGAGAGAGCGAGCGAGCGAGCACGGCAACGCCAAACGATCCATCAAGGCGAGCGCCATAGGAGGGCGGCTGCTCCTCACACTGAAGATAGGTCGGCTCCCTCACAAAGCACGCAGCTCAGACATCAGGGTCAGTTTTGGGGGGGAAAAAAGGGCCCCATCTCTCCTAATGTTCCCCTGAAGTGTGAATAATGTCTGATATCGGGCAGTGCCTACCCTGTCTACACTGTGAGCCAATCCATTGAAAATGCAATTTCCTAAGTACATATGCATGTTTCTTCCCTCGCCATCCCCTCCAGGGCATGACAAAAGGAAAAAAATATATATATACCCGCGACAGGGGAGGGGGGGACCCAAATATAAGAGTGTGTGTGAATTCAGGCCCTTTAGATAAATCAGAGGTGGGGGAGGAATTAATAATAAAAATAAAAAACATTAGCTGATTAAGAATGTATGGGAAACGGGGCCGGGTCTAATTTACAAGCAGGCCTGATTGTCCTGAGTAAGGTCTTGTCTGTGATCCGTCAATGCCTCGCGCAGCCTCTATGAAAAGCCATGCAATTTATGGTAATGAGCTTTTTGAAGGTTATGACCACAGTAAACTAATTTGTTAGAGGAATGGCTAAGGCTGGCACAAACACCACTCCATCTTTAAAGCCTGTGTGCAAGGCAAAAAAAAAAATACTATTAAAATAATGGTCAGCTGCCCCTACCATAAAAGTCACCAAAAACACACAAACACAAACACACACACACACACACACACACACAGACACACACACACACACACACACACACACACAACCCCTGAAGCTGGAGTGCTGTGCTGATATAACACAGGCCAAACATAGATGCTGCATCCCACAAATTACTTCTGCGAATCACTCGGAGGACTAATGTGAGCGAAATCTGGAAAAGGGAGCGGGAACAGTCAAGGAGGTGTCTCGGCAACAGACAGCCGCTGCCCCAGAGCCCACGGGAGACAGAGGAGTAACCTTCGTCTTCCTGCGCCCAAAAATGGAGAGTCAAGGTTGCGTCGCTGACATCTTAGATTAATGCTGGAATTTAGGTCAGTGGCGGAGCGGTCCGGCGACGGTGCCGCCTTTTCCCTCGTCTCTCCTGTCAGAGATCCTCAGGATTTTTACATAATACTCCACATTCACCTCGCAGGACGCACGGAGGAAATAAAAAGAGGTGAAAAAAGAGAAAGAGTGAGAGCAAAGCAAAAGAAGACGAGGGGATGCACTCAAAATGGCATCGGGGGGTGCACGAGCCACCCGACTGCTCTCAGACCTGTGCAAACAGGAGGTGCAAAACGCACCCCTCTGACAGGCCCACTGCGCTACGATCCTCTCTTTGTTAGCGCGCCGTCTTCACACGGTCCGAGCGCGCACCTTATAGCGACTACCCACCGCAACCTTTAAATTAAAACTTCACAACACACGCGCCTCTTGCAAAAAAAGGCCTGACGAGATTGGGCACGCTGCATATCAGCAAAATTTCTGCTGCTGTTGGAAGCACCTTGAAATTGGTGCCACGCCACAGTAAATGATCTCAGCCTCAGCTTAAGGAAATGCGCTCTTTTAGTCATATTAGTTATAGCTCTCGCAATCCCCCCACAGCAACTGCATAATGATGAAGGAAAAAAAATAAAACATACTTTGCGCTGCACTCGCACTGTGCACTGGGAGATACAGAGTGCCAACCGACACCACACTGACCTGATATATTAACATAGGTTTACAAGGGCATACAACTACATATGTAAGTTTGCCCTTATTGCTGACCTTACAATGCACTTAGTATCTCGTACGTGAATAATGCTGTCTCTGCTCCTACAAGCAATTTATTCTAACTAACGACCGTCAAGGGCTCATAAATCAGCGTTAGATCCCTATGCTTTCCACTCAGCCGGTGACTTTTGCTAAACACAGATAGACACCACTGGGCTGATGCCTAACCTTGTATTGGCACCTCTATTGATTTTAATTAGTCTAATTAGCTCATTATTTCAAAAATCAAACAGGGCATTCATTACGCGGAGCCCCCTCCCTACCTCAGCGACATGGGATTACGGACTTAATATGGTAATGAAGCTGATCAATTATCACTCAAAAGGAAGTCATTAACAACAGTGTTAGCCTAGCCTACGCTAGTGACCTTCCAACCTCCCCCTCCCACACACACAGGCACTCATCACTCCTGTCTTAGCACTTACCGCACCGCACTGGGCTGGAGTGAACTGCACAGTGCAGCGCAGCTCTGTCTTAGCTAATGGGAGTGCAGCCAGAGGTCTGGCTCATTTAGCAAGCGGCGCGGCGCTCTGCAGCCCTGCGGAGCTCCAGCACCCGGCTCTCACACTGCCCTGCTCTTTTCACCATTTCTTTTCACCATTTCTCTCCTCCCTCTCTCTCCTCTCCTCCCTCTCTCTCTCTCTCTCTCTCTCTCCCTCTCTCTCTCTCTCTCTGTGTCTCTCTCTGTGTCTCTGTCTGATGACACGTATGCTCAGTATTTGTCAAAAGAGACAGAATGACTTTTAGAAATAAATAAACATAGCATCTCTCTTTTCAACATTCCTTCTCTCTCTGCAAACACATATGCTCGATGCATTGTCAAAAGATGAGCACAGACTTCGGAAAAAAAAAAAAAAGCGAGAGAGAGAGAGAGAGAGAGAGAGGGAGAGAGAGAGAGAGAGAGGAAATATTGTTCTTGGTATCAGTGGCACGGCGCTGTGTGGGTGAGCGGGGCAGCGCTGACGGGTGAATGCCCCCTCGTGTCTGCCACTCCCCCGCGGTGCCCGCCGTGCCGCCGTGTGGACGGCGCCCGCCAGAGAGCTGTCAGCGCTCCCGCTGACCCAGCATGCCGCGGGACGGGCACCCGCTGAACGCCGAGGAGCCACGCTGGCCAAAAATAAGAAACACTGACGACCGCTCCCCAATCAGGCCGCGGAGAGAGAGAGCCGCCGCGTGGGATGTCTCACACACACACACACACACCTCGGCGAATGAAATATATAAATCACCTCGGCGGAACAGGCGGCACTCTGGGGCTGTGATAGAACTTTACTCATCATCATGCATCTTGGTTTCTCTTTTTTTTCCCCCCACAGTCAATCCAGGTGAATTTTTATGCTAATGTGTTTCGGCAGCTGGGCGTTTGGGTTTGTTGTCACTTATCGGGGTGATTTGGGCTTTTGTGTGGCAACAGCTCAGTGTCACCCCCCCTTCCCGACACACACACACACACACACGCACACACATACACACACACACACACACACACACACATTTTATCATTATTTTATCATTGCAGGAGCACCTCTGTTGACTCAGCCATGCTACGTCTCCTAGTGACACAAACACTCACTCTGAGAGAGCATAGGTGTGATACACAGACTAAAAACACACACACACACACACACACACACACACACACACACACACACACACACACACACACACACACACACACACACACGTCCGTTTGCCTGCCCATTCTTTTGCTAGCCGGTTCGCTGGCTTCCGGCATAAGGGATGCTGGGAAATGAGCTTGACGCCGGCTGACTGGATCAAAGCGATGGCTGCTGAACCCCACTCCACCCCCACCAACCCCCCCTGGTGCCCATAGGCCACGAGTCAAGGTGAAGCCGGAATTAAAAAATCCCACGCTCACAGGCAGAAAATGAGTTCAGAAAAATGAATGAGAGGGAGTAGACCATCTCCTGACTTTGAGGGAAAGGCAGGGACACACATACATGCACACACACACACACACACACACACACACACACACACACACACACACACACACATACATACATACATACATACATACATGCACACACACACACACTCACACATACTGTATACATACACAAACACACACACGTGCGCGCGCACACACACACACACATGCAAACAGACATGCACACCCACACACACAAACATACCCATACACAAAAGTGTGTTTGCACACATGTATACATACACACACACGCACACAAGGGAAGGGAGGACTTACATCAAGGCTGTGGGTTTGCTGTGCCCGTTGAGCAAGCTGTGCGAGGGTGTCCACATCGGTCTTGAGCTGGAGATTTTCGGCGAGCATACGGTCCAAGCTCTCCTCCAGGCATCTTCTCTGATGGCTCAAATCCTGCCCAAATCACAGGCAAAATCCCAACCTAAGATAGCACCACTACAGCCTAAACCTCAAAATTAGGTTTTTAACCAGATCTGTGATACAGCTCTAATACATATTACTGCATGCTGCCTAGAAAATCTCTCAGGATTAAACTTTTCCAGCTCCAAATGAGTTTGTTTAGATCAGGTTATTTATACTCCTGGCAAAGAACAGATTGAGAAAAGTGTATAATGACTTCTAACCTCTGGTCAGGTCTATTTGTGCTTAAATGACTTTTAAACTAAATCAGGAAAGTTTTAGATTTCCCCTGAATTTCTCCCACACTCTTGCTCCATAAATGCAAACCCATAATCACTGGGAATATAGAAAAAGAAAGGGAAATCACTTCAGCCCCCACTCCTGAAAAATGATTGTCATCTTCTGACCTTGCTACAGCCGCTCACATTACAGCATTACTGCATTCTTTACATATTGAGTGGCACTTAAAGTCCCTGTGAACCCAAAAATAAATGTGTGTTCTGAGCTAGTCATGCAACAGCAAGAATGCATCATAAACCACTCTGAAAAAATCGGAATGAATAAAAACATTGCCATGTATATTAAATTAGGTTTTAAAGTCATGAATTTTTTTTTATACTTGGTCCCAAATGCTGTGGGCTGGTCGTCTGACTATGCTGTACTGCATGTTTCAGGAGTAGTTTTCTAACCTATACAAGGTTTTTTTCAAATGTCCAATTTTAGCTAACAGGGACTTTGAGGAGCTTTTAATGTTCTGAATCAATTTAGTCTCCCATTATGTTCATTATTACGATGCTTGCTCCAGTCGAGGGACAACAAGGCCTGTATCATATCATATATCTCTAAAGCAGTCCATTCTAACTCTGCTGATTACTCTACGGACCCTTAATAATAAACCCTCTCCATCTGCAAAGCACACAAAAATAAAGTAGTCCCACAAATAAACTTCTCAATTAATAGCATAATGCTTTGTTTTGCACTGATCTCTCGTTTCAGTATCTCTCAGCTTACTCCTAAAGGCCTGTTCATAGATGCTCAAAAGGAATGAATGAAGTAATGAAATAAAGACTGATCATGCAAGGCAATATGCAAAGACATCCCACAATAATCTTAATTATCACAAATAATCACAATAAACCATCAATTCTCTGAATGGGAAAACACTCTAACGCACACTGCAGGCATTATGTCCAGAAACACCTCTGACCATGGCAACAAAAGTCATAACACAGTCCGAGATGACTGACTGGGCCTAATGCTTCCATATGCTGAGCACATGCTGAACAGAAGTCTCCATATGGTGAGTGTGACACTAATCAGCAGCAGTGTTGTGTCTCTGCGCTCTTTTTTCTCCTGAAGACGTCGACTGCTCTTCGCCTGGCCAGAGGTTCACATGTGTAAGAGGACACCTGAGAGAGGAGGGGGGGGGGGGGGGGCATCCAGCAAATAAGCATGCTCTTTTCCTCTCTATTTCTGAAAGCACTACAATAAACACAGCCCTGGATAGTCCACCATCTGACACTCAAATAAATAAATAAATAAATAAATAAATAATCTCTTGGAGGGCATAATAAGAAACCAACCCCCGCTTCAAGAGAGGTGAGGAAATCACGCCTTTGATTCTCAGGGACATTAGAAGCAACTATAGCCACCTCAGACCTGTTCAGATCTCCATAAAGGCCATCAGAGGGGCACAGAGCGAGCAAAAGCACAAGTAGCATCGGTTCTGTACAAATGTAAAAAAAAGTCATTTAGAAACACATTCGCGTGATTGCAGTGGAGATCTACAATCTGGAGGAAAAATGACTTGTGTAGCACAACAATATTTTGGAGTGCTGAACTATGCTTGGATCCATTTGCCTGCATGCTACTTGTCCTGGTATTAACCATGAATAGCCTACTTCAATTCAAATACCTAACCAGAGTGCACTTCAGGCATACCTCGACCTAAACTGCTACAGTACATGCTTTCCTCAGGCAATCATGTTTAAGTCACACAGAAAAAAGGCAGAAAAAGGGCTGTAACATGGTTGCTGAGCTTAGTGAGTACTGCTTTTTAATATCACTATAGGTAACCTAACATGCACACACTATATGTAAAAATACATAACTAAAAGTACTGCACTACAACTCCTAAAAGCCAACACAACAACTATTAACACACTACTAAAAAGGGAGTATGTTTTAGACGGAAAGTGATGAATAAAATGAGGCAGACCTTGATGGTTTTATCAGAGATGCATAACTCCCTTTCGAGTGAGGTAACCCTCTCTTTGCTCTCTCTCTCCAGGTCTTCAACAGTCTGTACCAACAGCTGGTTCTGGTCACACAGGTCATTCACATAGGACTGCAAAATCTGGACTTTTTTCTGTAGAAAGTGGATCCAAAGATTTGCAACACTCACATTAAATTGTATTTGATGTTAACTTAATAGTGATGATAAACAAAAAATAACAATATCAATTCATTTTTAAAAACTATTTTACATCAAACACCATGTATACGATTGCAAGTATTTTCAAATATCCTGGCAATTTAATTGTTAGTATTGCATTCAACTACCCCATGTAAGTGTGGTGTTAAAGGTTCCAAAGTGCATTTTCATGTGGACAAAAGCTTCAGTAAGACAGGACTTGAGTAGCATTGCAGACTTATGCCCCATATGCCTTCTCTGCGAGTGCCTGCCTTTAACCAATCACACAAGTCAGGAAACAGGGCTCTGGGATGATGTCAAATGACACTAGAGCAGGCAATGTTCTGGGGCATAGCAGCAAAGGGACAGGACAGAGGAGGGGAGAGGACTGTTCAAAAACCACGAGTACATCCATCTTATACTAAAGGTCAAATAGCAGAGAGGTTTCTTTGTAAACTTCTGACAAGTACTTGGTTAGCACGTCATGCATATTGCATACTGCAGCACTAAAAGTAGACGGAATACAAAACACAGAGAGGTAACATAAGTTCTCATTTTCCGATTACATTATTCACATGCAAAAGGAAACTCAGAGAACTCGATATGACAACCTGTGCATAATGGGCTCTTTCGGCTAACCTTATAAAGTACAGTAGCAGTGGACTGGTTGACCAAGCACTTTGTCCAAAACCTTGTTATGCTTGTTTGATGTCCACCCCCTGAATTTCAGTCTAAATGCCCTCACATGATCATTTAAATTATTAGAGGCTTTTTATGCCTGACTGGCTGCAACTGTTTTCTCTGCTTTGAGATGGAATCCTAATGTAATTTAGTAGCCCATACATGCACAGGGGGACAATATTACATTAGGCTACTGTTATTATGTGCATGCTACTCCTCCGTTTTGAACTGTTCACTTTCTGTCTAAAATGTGTCTATATATCAATGTCAATGTGTAGGTAAGGGAAGGAAAATACAGAGTGGGCTACCAGAGAAGCTTACTTAAAGGGGGCTATTTTGCCATTCTAAGGAAGTGATTTCAGAGACTCGGCTGTCGTGTTTGGTACACAGCCATTTTAATATTGCAGGGGGTGCACTGCAAAAATAACCTATCACTATCGATACATTTCATAGCACCTACCTGCAACATGTCCTCTGTGCAGCTTGCTGTGCCAGATGTGAGACGTCGCAGCCTCTCCTCATAGAGGCTTTTGAATTCCTCAAAAATACCCTTCACATTTTTTGTCACAGAACAAGGTATCTCTTGAACTCTGTGTCCCTGAGCATCACTTTGATGCTGTGCCCACGTTAAGTTACCTTGAAACTCAACATCTCGTCTACTTTTTTCGTTCATTTTATCAACAGATAGTAACGTTAAAGTTATAACTAGAGAGTTGATTAAATAGTAACGTTAACGTTATAGTTAACCAAAACATTTGAAGATGCTAACGTTAACAACCGATAAATATCTGCCCGTGAGTTGACTGGGACGTAAAACCTAATTACTCTAAATGGGTTGCAGCTCATTGCTTATAGGAAAATTAATTTAATCAACATATTACATTAAAAAAATGTCAAATGCCGTCCAAGAAAACCTTTCACTCATTTAACAACGTGACGTGCCTAACGTTAGCAGGCTAACGTTATCGTCAATAAGCTTAACTGGAAATATCAGACCTGGCAGGATATTCTTTTAATTATCCTGCATTTCAGGCTTTTACAGATAAATATCCATTTTCATCGCAGTTATTCTTGCAACAACGTTCCTACTTCTGAGCACAATAACAGGAATACACTGATAACTACTTTTATAGCGAACTGCTTAAAATCAGGACTTCTCAGTAACAGGTGGACGGTTGGATGGATTGTTGTAGAAACGAGGTAAATGGTAACTAGCCAGCAGAAGGCATGTGATCTTGCTGGCTTTGCTGAGCCCGCCCGCTGAAAAACTGCACTGGTTGGAAAAACGTGTGTGCCACAATATCAAATAATCCTATTGGTTAAACGTAACTGACGTAATCTTCGATAGTTTGGTTGAGATTTGGTAAACAAACGAAATGCTCCTCCCCGCGATTTCTACCGCACAGGTTTTCGTCTTTGCCTCTCTGAATCATATGATCAGCGCTACACCGCGTGATAGGCTCTGTCTGATGATGAGCTCGGAAATGAAGCAATTTGCGATTGGTACTTTGCTCTTCAAGGAGTGGCCAACCATGAGAGAATCCGGAAATGCTGAGTGCCTTTCAAGCGAGGTGACATTTCGTTCATCAGCTGTGTAAATGGGTAAATATTTGTCGTTTTCCTCCATTTTCTCTTCAAATTGAAGCTTTGGCGCAATTGCAGAAAGTGATAAGCCCCAACACACGTTCTAAACCATGCATGCAACATTTTGATCGACATCGTTTTGCAACGTCGAAGTTGGTGCATTGACGATACGCGGCAGCGTGTTGAAATCGGCTAAAAATCTTTAGGTTATTTGTTGACATGCTTGGCTCTCTCCATTGCCTTACATTGACGACAGATTGCAATCCTCAGTGAAGTGCCATAGCCCAGCCATAGCCTTCTCTGTTGGTGCCTGGAATTATTCCGAACCAAGTCGACAGAGGCTGTAGGCTGCGTTCAAAAATATAGCACAGTTCGACGTTTAGTTATATTTTACGTCCAACCTATAAATTAAAAAGAATGCAATTTTATTATTTTAGCTAATATCAAGACTTGAGACCCTAGCCTAGACCACACGAATGGAGTATTACAGTCACCTTGACTCCCAGGCTTGAACCAATGGACAAGGCTGATATTATTGATTTCTAGATTTTTTTTTCTTGAAGTCTTAACTTCATCCCCAAGCCTTCAGTCATTGTCCTTTATCTCCCCTTTCCAGTCTATGATCAACTTGCTTTTACCCAGGCTTAATCCTCACTCTGATTATCATGTAATGCCCTTGCCTTATTATAAAATGGGGGAGATTTGGGATTTTTTTCCTTTTTAAATGACGACTGTATGGACTTTTAGAATTAAGAATCAGGGTTGTTGTTGTCAAGAGAAATTATATGATTGGGCCTTGTGGTCCATGGCACATAATGACTGGATTTTAAAAAGGTTCTATGAAGTCAGTGTGGAGTATGAGCTCTGGCCTGGGTCAAAGGGTTGTTTATAGATTTCTCCAAAAGCAGCATTTAAGGGATTGGGCTGGGGTTTTTGCCAAATTGGGAGCAACATTGCTATGCATATGCAAGAGAGACACTACATGAGATTTGTCATGTTTTACATGCATGCTTATTTTTGGTAATGGAATAGCCTATAACAAATCGCTATGCATACACATCAAAACCAAATAATATGTCATCAAAACATGAAAAGTAATTTTGCTGACATAGAGAAAGTTCAGGCAAAATTATGTTTCTCCCTTTTTTATGAATACATTCCAGTAACCCTGCAGTCATTGTTTCCCCTCTGTAAAACCTGGTGGTAAGCAAACGTGTGTGGTGGTGGGTGCACAAAAGCAGATCTCTCATGCCTGGCCTTATTATTAAATTGAAAGGTTTCCTAAACGTAATCAAAACATCAAAGCTTTTTTTATTCTTAATCATATGAATGCTTTGTTTATTTCAGATAGATAGATAGCCTTACTTATGGACCCACGATGTAATTGGAGCTGCGTCTGCTATATGTCACATGTCTCTCACACCTTTAGGGCAGTCATCATAATGGGTGTTTTAGGACTTCACCTAACGTTAAAATTTGCATGAGTCTGACTAATGTTTGAAATTAATACGTAGACAAGGCCTGCAGTTACAGATGTGCCTTTTTAGACGGATGGTAGAAGGCTCCAGTGCACACATTATGCCCTTAAGATAGTGCCTCACGGTTTTCTAATTTATTAGCCTAACTGTTCTTTTTAGTCATTCAGCGTGCTGCTTCTGTTTGTTAAAGTTTCATGAGTTTTTAAGTTGTTTTCCTGCAAAGCTCGGCACTTATTGCTTACAGACTTTGCATCTTCCACCTTCATACTCCAAATCAATTAATTCTGTTAAATAATTTACTTTCTACACAAACTAGATTAGGCAAAGCATATATCTTTTGTCAGCTTGCTTTAAAAGATGCTTTTTTCAGGCACTAACTTTAGACCATACACTTGCGCTATGAGTTTTTTGGTGATTAGGGAAATAGGTTTGCCTTGATAAAGCATTAGCGTGCAACAGCCTAGGACCCCCAGTGCACTCTCATGCATGCATTTTTTATGAGACAGACGTATAACAATTAGTCTGCCCATGAAGTGAACAATGTTAGATTCCTTTTGCATCCCCTCTCAGGATGGCATCACTCTTAAAGCTAAAAAATGGATGATCTCATCAGTGTTCATTCGGCGAGCTAAAATAAGAGAGCTGCTCAAACTCAGGGTGCATTTTCCCTCAGGAAAAAAAAAAGAGTGGGAAAGGACTACATTGTTTCATTGCATTCAATTAAAAGAAAAATAGAACACTTAGTTGCTGTGGTTTGGATGCTGAATATGTTTCACGGAAATATAGGCGCATAGCCCGGTCCTGTAAGCTTGTGTGGTGTCATCTGAAAGGACTGATTCAAGTCATTGCGGTTGCCGCCTTTCCACAGCTGGGGATCTGTATGGATAACAGCCAGACTGAGGGAAAGTTGAAATGAGCTACGGTGATAATAGCCTTTACGGTAGCGGACAAGATAAAGACTCAGGCTTTGACCCCGGGGGCCGACAAGCGCACACAGGGGGCCGGCGAACAAACAAACCAAAGATCGCCTCACCTTCCCTAAAGGTGAATGGGGCTTGGGGGTGGCAGTTGGGCAAAATTCAAGGTCAAGGAAGCCTAGGGCCCACTACCACTCCACCCCCCCCCCCCCCCCCCCCCCCTCCACAGTTCTGCGCATCCCGAGTAGTAGTCGTCTTGCTGCAGGAATTCTCCACCCGGTCTTATTGTCACGGCAGAGCCAAGGTCACACTGTGACTGTGCTTATCAGCAGGAGACTTGCTGGCCCTCGCCCGCAGCAGACTGCCTGGAAAGAGGATGCTGGCTTATGGGCTGCGCTGTTGTCAGTCATTTGTCACTTAGCGGCAGTTGTCAAGGCCTCGGCTTTGTCTGGTGTATCCCAATGGGTCTTCCTCATCCATTTTGTGGAGACAGGAGGGGTATCCATTTGCACCGCATTCAGCAGTTTTGGGGGGTTGGTGGCTTTTGTTTTGGATTGGATTTGGTTTTCAGTTTAAACGACTCCCACCCCCCACCCTCTGTTGTATGTGAATACGCAGTGTAAAACAGAATGGGATAATACACTGTCTAAGTGTTATATGATTTATTTCAGCAAGACAAAAGAAATAGAGTTTTATCATGAAGTCATAGTGAAATTGTAGATCACTGCAGACATTATATTTCAAACAGTCATTCTTTTGCTTACTGTATCAGTTCTAAAATCGTATTTGTTTTATTAACAGCAGCTGTAAGACAACTGCAAAGTAACAGTGCAGTCAAAGCCCTCTGTGTGTTAAATTGTGTATTCAAAGCATTGAACACACACACATAAGGATACAAACAAGTGTGACTGCTGACTGATACTTGTCAATCCATCAGATACCTCTGTCTTGACTAATATTTCCCAGTACAACCTCTCCTAAAGGCCTAGTTCTTTTTAAAGGGACGATTTTGTAATTTCTGTTTACAGTCATCATCATTTAAATATATATAGTCTTGATTCCCCCTGCAGTACTTTTCCCATGGCCCTCCATTCTCCCCGTCGGTATAAATGCGATGATGAGGACAGTGAGTCACCGCTGCTGGGCAGGAGCCTCGGCATGAACCACACACGGCTGGGCTGTATGCAAACAGCAACTCTTGTGTTTACAACGGGAGTAAACAGCACCATTGATTGCACATTTTGATTATTACATAAGAACCATGGATTTCCAGTTCTCCTGTTAAAGCCCTGTAAATTTAAGTGCGTAATTTCTATAGGCAGCCGACATTGACAGAAGTGTCTAGTTGTTATGTATTTGGCAAGTTGTGCGGGTCTGAAGGAACATGTCAATAGTAATCCCAGTATTGATAGCGGTCCTGTAGGAGATGTTACTTGCCCCAGCTAACATCTATGTGATCCTCTTAATCATAATTACATTAATATCGACAGTCTCCTGACAATAGTCACATTACTATTGATAGGTCGCTGTCAATAGTATGCTCTCAAATAAAACATATTCATTCATAACTTGTAAACTGCTCAATAAAGGCTTTGAAGAGAATGTCAAGCGGCTGGATTCCCTGAGTGGACGGGTGCTGTATCAGTGCGTACCTGCTCGGGCAGAGAGGGCTGTACTGTACTGCGATATTTCCCCTCCGCTGTAAAGTGAAGAGAGAGCGTTGTGGTCAAACACATTAGACAAACTGCAAATGCAATGCATGTCATTTCATATTTATGTGAAGAGAGGATATGTATTGACTTTGTGGCACTGACTCACATTGCATAGGGATGTGAATGTATTGATACATTATTCGCATGTGCTCCTGCCAAATAGTATGTATTTGGCATGTGTCGGCAATGGTCTGTATTTTGATACTTCAGGGGGCTTGTGATTATTTGATGTAAATAAATAAATAAAAATAAATAAATAAAATTTTCTGGGGATTGTCCAAATCCTATCCACGGTTACACAAACGCTCTAGAGGCTGGTCACCATTTGCGGTGGCCCTTCCTTTTTTTAACAGTTGCATTTGAAGAGATAAAGTTGGTGTGATAGAAACGTAGTCCATGACAAATTGCCAAACGTCACAGTTCTTAGATCCTGTATAAAAGCCCGTCAAACTAAAGTAGTTCCACATGGCGGATGTTTACTGTAGTGCCAAGCCTGTGCTGGTTGGATAATCTCCTGTGATGTGATTTGTCCACATCCAGAATCTCCAGAGGGAATAGTCTAAGACCTCCTGTGCCTCAGCACCCTGCGCCGCTAAAAGGGAATTTCTTATGGGCTTTACATGTGAAAAGTGATTTCGACTGAAATGCAAAAGCGCATAAAATTTCTCTTCTTGTGCCCGTAGCGGACGCCGGAGGTGAGGCGGCCGGCACCGGGGAGCCCTCGGAGCCGCCGGCGCGGGTTCTGAGAATAAGTCAGCTGGACGCTTTTGAACTGGACGGCGCCTTGGAACAGCTCGTTTGGTCACAGTTCAGCCAGTGTTTCCAGCACTTCACGCCGGGCCTGTTAACCCCGTTTGAGCCCGAGCTCAAAGCGCTGCTGCAGCTGCTGCTGTGGCGCTTCACCGTCTACTCCCAGAGCGCCACGGCGGGCCAGACGCTGCTCCGCATCCGCTACCGCGACGCCGTCTCGCGCTCGCGCCGCTACCGGCCCATGAGCCGGCGGCAGAAGCTGGGCCTGGCGCTGTGCACGGTGGGGGAGCGCTGGCTGCGGGAGCGGTCTCACTCGCTCCTCCTGCGGCTCCCCGCCGACTCGTACGCCCGCGCGGGCCGCCGCGCCATGGGGCTGCTCACGGGGC
Organism: Sardina pilchardus; assembly: GCF_963854185.1. Lineage (NCBI taxonomy): Eukaryota > Metazoa > Chordata > Actinopteri > Clupeiformes > Clupeidae > Sardina > Sardina pilchardus. Next base: position 26,419,775 of record NC_085012.1, read on the forward strand.
TGGCCAGGGGCGCCAGCCTGCTCAACTTCCTGCGGTTCCTGCGGCGCGGGCGCTACCCGACGCTGGCGGAGCGGGCGCTGGGGGTGCGGGCGGAGTTCAGCGAGCCGCGGGCGGCGGCGCCGCGCGACGTCTCCTTCCACTACGTCAACCGCGAGCTGCTGTGGCACGGCTTCGCCGAGTTCCTCATCTTCCTGCTGCCGCTGGTCAACACGTGGAAGCTCAAGGCCGCCGCGCTCGCCCTCTTCTCGCCGCCCGACGCCCCCTCCTCCTCCTCCTCCTCCTCCGCCGACGACGCCTCCGAGGCGGCCAACTGCAAAGAGTGCGGCCTGTGCGGGGAGTGGCCCACAATGCCTCACTCCATCGGCTGCGGCCACGTCTTCTGCTACTACTGCATCAAGGGACACACCATCGCGGACATGTACTTTACCTGCCCCAGGTGTGGGGCAGAGGTCAGCGATGTGGAGCCGGTAAAGCTTCCCGTGGAGCTGATGGATATGCGGCAGGATTAGGAGAAATGATGGATCCGTCTGTGCCTTCCTAACGTTAGTATTTGTACACAAATAGACAGTACTGTATGTACTGTGTGTCTCTTGCAGATGTAATATAATGTGAATATTTGTTGCTTTACATTTATTTTAATTATAAATAAGAACATGCTTAAAAGATCTGAGTGGCTGATTAAAATCTCATAATGTATGGACTTGATGTTCATCTAATTTGTGTCACGTCATTAACATTTCAGGCAGACTGTTCACTTTTCTGGTGTTGTTGGAGAAACGGAATAAATAAACTCCGGAATGATCATCACAGCACTCGCCTGCTGCTCATCCTTGGTTTCTCTCCTCAGCAGCAAAATTTGCACAAGATCAAGGAGAGGCCACGGCTCTATGGGGGTGGGGAGGGGAGAGCTGTGAGGGAGAAAGGGGTAAGATTGACAGACATCCTGGCATAATCTCCTTTGGCCCTTCTTAAGACGGCAGTAAACTGTAACAAACCCCCTTGCAGGACCATGCAACTTTCAGGCATATTATGCACTAATCCTAATAATGACTGCTGAGATGGTTATTTATTCTGGCGTTAACCTTCTCCAATGAGCCATGCCGCGGGCAAAATGCACCCGAGTGGGCTCAGGCCTACTGGAAAGCCTTACCTTTCTTTGATCACGCCGACTTAATTGCAGACTGCGGAGGCAATCAATCACAACTCCAGGCGTGATGGGCCTCTTGGTTTGTTGGTTTTTCTGCCTCTTTGTAATCGCTGTCGGAATTTGTTTGACAAAGCGAATTTTCACTCAGAGTTGCGAGGGACTCGATTGGCGCTCACGAGCGCGCACGCGGCACAGGCGATGTGGGCTGTGTGGTCAAACGCAGGCCGCCTGACATCACGCGATTTTACCCAGTAAGGGTTGTGAGATGTGGCTTAATGGGGATGGTAACAAATGCTAAAGGATGATATAGGATGAGAGGATATAGGAGTTTTTGTTGTTGAGGATTGTGAACATATTTGACCATGCTTTTATGTTGCCAGATACATTGCCATATATACAGTAGTGTATGCTTTTTTTCCTCTACAAATTGCAGATGATTCAGGGATTACTCTAATGTGACAGGACATTTACTTTACTAATGAATCTCAGCCATTTCCCTTAAATCACAAAAACACTTCTGAAGATTATGCTGTAGCAAATGAAGTGCTGCACTTTACATTAATCTGTTGCATATACTTATTAAAATTGGGGCATTATGCAGTTGAAGATGAGATGAGAAAGAACCATCCATGTTCCACTGCTCACCCCCTTCACCTTCATACATATAGAGGTAAACCATTACGGTACACCATGAAGCAGTATGCAATTTGTATAACACATATAGGCAACATATAACATATGCCAGTCTGCCATGAAAAGAGGTTTATATGTATGGATGAGAGCGGTGGTGCGTTACTCAAAGAAAATGACTCTGTCCACTCTGTGTAAGCAAAGGCTCCACACACAACCGCGCAGTATGTCGGCTAACTGACCTGGTATTTATGCGTGTTGAGGAATAATTTCCTTGCGGCTTACAGCAGTTAGCCTACCTACAGATTTTTTCCCTCCTTTTGAAAGCATTTCTCCGTCTCTGCTGCTCTATCTCCTGAATCTCATTTGTTCGCTCCAGCATGGCGTCCCTTTGGCTATGTAATCTGCCCAGCCTGACACCATTTAGTTCAGCAAATTGCCCCTGCGTCTTTCACACGAATACGCGGAGAGAGCGTTATTACTGTACGTATGCACAGAAAGCAAGGATTCCCACTCCAAGGGGTGATTTTTGTTCATTATATTCCACAATCGTGATTCTTTGATGTGGGGGCCTTGATTTCCCTGATTAACGGTTTTAAAAGTAAAAAGGTGTATTTTAGCAGGAGTAATGTAAATGCTTACCTTTTGTGTCTGTGCACTGTGTGTGGGCATCAGGTAATTATTGCCTAAGGCTTACTGGAGAGAGATGTAGAGTTATCTCAGCAACTTGGCTTTATAGTGAGGTGGGTCTCATGTTTGCTGAACACAGAGGAAGCTGCTCTGTCTGAGATCATCTGACCCTTGTCTGTGTGTGTGTGTGTGTGTCTGTGTGTGTGTGTGTGTGTCTGTGTGTGTGTGAGAGAGAGAGAGGGAGAAGAGTGTGTGGGTGTGAGTGTGGGTAGCGTGGTGTTATTTGTAAAAGTGAAGAATGCAAAATGACCATTAGGCCAATGTAATTAAGTTAACATTATTCTCCCTCTACATAGTTGGGTTTAAGTTCATGAGCTCCAGACAACCTCTGTGTGCTGGCCAATTATCTCCACATTTTTCACCCTGAGCAGTTCATAAGGACAATCAATGCCTTCATTTAAAAAAAGAAAAGAGGAAACTTAAACCAACTTTTCCTCTCTCGTCTGTCGTCTATCCACATTTAAAAACATGACATCGTTCATGACATAGAACTGTCGCTGTAATATATGGAAAAAATGCCCCTCATCCATGAAAAATATCCCTGCTCATGTGCATGATTATCAGGTCAAGAGCTTTCAACAGAGCACACGCACACACACACACACCTCTTATAAAAGGCTTGCACCATAATTTGAGCTCTAAACCATAACCTCTTACTTGTAGTTGAGCACTGTGCATCTCATATGATGCAAACAACAGCCGAATGGGTTGGGTTGGGTTGGGTTGGCATTATCTGCCTTGATGGCTCCTGAGGAGGAGGAGGAGGAGGAGGAGGAGGTGGATGGTAAGTGTGGCGGGGGCAGCGCGTGTGCGATAGCTGGCCCCCACCGGCCCCTGTGGAGATGCAGCACAAAGCACCAGTCTGCACCGTATGCCCGCGAGGGGGAAGAGGCCAATACCTGCGCGCCTCCTCGTCCTGCACTCCCATTGGCTGGGGCCCGCCGTGGAGCAGTCGCGGGGAGAGTCTGCGAACGACGACTGGGAATTACCCGGGGATTAGGCTCCCGTCTGCGCTGTAACGAGCCCGAGGTGAAGCGGGTTCCAGCCAGGGCTGGAGCTCTCCCCTCATTGATGTCTAATACATACAAAATTGCAAATAATCTTCAGACATCCTTCCAGATGTGCCCTTGAATTTCCTGCAGCTTAGGGCTCGAATCAAAGTGCTTTTAAAGTTTTGATAACTTCTGCAAATCTTGATTGAAACCGTGCACATGGAAGAATGTTGCGTGTGTTTGTCTAAAGACGCTGGTGGAAGCACGGGCATTAATGATATTCATGCAGGAAGGCGAGGTATTGTCTGGTACACACAAAGTCACTTACGTGTTATTGCACACAGTCACAATACTCAGACAAGCCTCATGAGTGCCCTTAGATCATTTTACACCGCAACAAAAATATGGATTCACCTGCATGTTGGAAGTGAATGCAAAAATAAAATGTCTGACAATACACATCCCAATATCTTGATATGTTTCATATCATTTCCAATTGTATTCATTTTTTAATACAAATGTATTGCATTTCATAAATATAAAGATATTAAGACATGTACATACCAGTAAGCATTTGATTTAGTTTCAAATACACAGTGCAGGAGGAGTGTTTTTTCAAGAAAATAAAAAAATACAAACCTGAAGTGGCCTGTCACAATTCAAGGTCAAATATATTTCCTTGTGTGGACAATCAGCAATAGCTTTTAACGAATGATGATTGCAACAACAGAGTGAAAGCAAGCACCCTTTAAATGCTTAAAGTAGCCTAAGTGTAGCATAATGTAAGGCATCAAACAGCACTATGCCGCATTTAATGACACTGTGCGTGGATGTTCACAGCATGCCTCAGAGAAGAAAAAAAAAAATCCAATCTACCATGCACCTGAAATATAATGACAATGTAGATGTGCATTTTAGCGCAGAATCTTCAGCTAGCCGAGAGAAATCATTTTTACCCCGTTGCCATGGAAACCATACTGCAAAGGTGCCCATCTGAACTCCTCTTGGAAATCAGTGAACCAAACATGTCTGCAAAGATTAACCTGCACTACAGAATTTGTTCTGTTTGCAAATTCCACACACACACATACACACACACACACACATGCAGATACAAAAAAAGAAACATGCAAGCCTCCATCAGTTTGAGCAGAGAAGGAAATTGATTCTTTCATACAAATTCCCTCAGAATAGATTTCAAATTTTGCCGCATTACAACGCAAGATTCACAGAGATTCTCCCTACAACCTTCTTCTTTATTACGGTTCGCTCTGTGGTGATTGCCAGAGATCAAGCTGGCCTAACTAGATAAATGACAGCACAAGTTGGCTTGAAAACAGAGAGGCGCTCCCCTTAATGCCGTGTTTGACTGGCATTACCTTTTTACGGGACGGGAACAGGGCTGTGGATTAAGTGCTGTCAAACGTGCACATCCTGCTCATATCCACCCAAATAGGCAGACATTTTGCCACATCAGTGAGATATAATCCACGCCTTGGTTTCTGAGGAAAGCTCCACACCCTCTGCCACAGCCCTCTCCTTTAGACCTGTCTAATACATATCAATAAAGCCACACATCAGTCTTACGCCAGATTTCTGTTTTTTTCCTTCAGCCCAGCAAATACTGGTGGGGCATATCCTTGCTTTTCAACCATGTTGTGATATTGCGAAGGTGGGGGGAAGGCTTGCCCTTGATATTCTCTGCCTGATTGCTTTGGATGCAACCCAGCTGTGGCTTCAGTGTTTGAACGACGCTCACACACACACACACACACTCCGGCACAGCCTCTCCAGGTGTGTGTCTGAAGGTGCCTCAATCCCATGGCATTACAATGCTGCAGACTCCAACAACTTCTTTTCAATTTGCACTCCAGCTGAACTCTATTGTCAGAGCACTTTCACTTTGAAAGTAATGTAAAAAAATAATATATATATTTATTTAAAACATGGTAAAATGCAAAGGACAGAATTTCAAACATTGCCATCATAAAATGAAATCTGATACATGATCATAGGTGGAGTGATACAAATATCTCGTATTTTATTATAAGGGAGGGGGGCAGTATTTTAATATTGCTATGCTGCTTTTTGCCTTTGGACATAAGAGATCTAGAATAACATGTTTTCCATGCAACTAGAGAGAGCGTGTACAGCATCTGTGTGATGTTTGTTTGCCGATGACAATGTGCTGTTGCATATTCCTCCTCGGGAGGCTGGCTGGCTGCATGGCGTGGTGTGGTGTGTTGCGGCGCTTCTTCATGTATTTATGTATTTATCCATTGAGAGGCACCATAGCATGACCCAGGGGCTGGGAGCGAGGCGGCGCAGGGGCGAGAATTCCCCCAGGGGCTCTCATCTTTTACTGCACTGTGACAGAAAATGGAGGCTGTGCCGCGCTGAGCGCTGCATTAAAAACCCTTTACCCATCAGTGATTTATTGTGCCGGAGCCAGTCGAGGCGAGGCAAGGCGAGGCACCACACCACAGCACACCGCAACGCACCACACCACACCACACCACACCACACCACACCATACCTCTGCATCACACACCACACCGGCACAGGCCCTAGAGAGAGCAACCATTTGTGATGCTCAGCTCTGGGGGGCTGGGTGCTTCATCAAAAAAAGGAGGAAAGAGAGATAGAGAGAGAAAGAGAGAGATAGAGAGAGAAAGAGAGAGATAGAGAGAGAAAGAGAGAGATGGATAGAGAGAGAGAGGGGGAAAAGGAGAGAGAGAGAGAGAGAGAGAGAGAGAGAGAGAGAGAGAGAGAGACAGAGAAGAGGACTTGGCCACAAGATGGCTGCTGGTCTTGGCGGTTTTGCATTTTAATAGTTCTCCCGGCCGATGTGCTAGTAATGCGGAGCGCTGGAGTGTCACCGCGGCCGTCCGGCGACTGCATCACAGGAAGACAAAGTGATGCAATTACGCCGCTTCCTGTCGCCGGCACCTGGTCCTCCTGCCGATGAATATTTGAATATGACAGCAGCGCGGCGCCACTCAAGAGCGACGTCTCTCCCACATGCATTTGCCTCCTTCAGAGTGGAGCCGCTCCTTTTGTCCTTCACAGGGACCTGTCCCTAATAGCAATTTTCATTCATTCGTCGGCTGGAATTAATCTGCTCTTGACGTGGCCGCTGCTTGAATGATAATCAAACGCCTTTTGGGGGGGCGGGAGCGCCTGCCACTATACCTCGCAGCAGGGCTTTCTGCACATGCTCACAGCTGCGCGTCAACAATGTGTTGAATGTGTAGGGTCTCTTCTTTTTGTTGTTTGTTGTTGGATCTGCAGAGGGCTCCTCTTAGCTTGTTCCCTCACAGGTAGCGTAGCATAGCGTAGCCTAGCGTAGCGTCGCACAACAGTGCGAGGATCACAGGGCCCGCTTGTTTTGGAGAGGGAAGAGCCAGGGGTTAGGATCTGTGGCATTCTCCAGCAGACGTGAGATCTTTCACGGCGGAGAGGCGTTCTCTCGTGAAGCTTTGACACTTGGAGACATTCTCAGACACACACACACACACACACACACACACACACACACACACACACACACACACACACACACACACACACACACACACACACACACACACACACACACACACACACACACACACACACACACAGTCTTTAAGAGGAGCCGCGAGAAAAAAGAGAAAGAGTGAATCTGTGTGCTGAGGCTGAGCAGGGACATTTCCACGTCTGCCGTCACTCTGTGTCAACATCAGACGATCTCACAGAGCCCTGCAGGACAGTCTTGATGCACCAATTCACACACACACACACACTCACACACGCACACACTCACACGCACGCACGCACGCATACACTCACACACACACCCACACTTACCCACACTTTCAGAAGGGCCCTCGATGGCCCTGCTCTAACCTTAGGGTCTGCTCTTACCACACCATCCACCACAGGCCCGCTCTTCTACAGATCTCCTCATCAAAGGACAGCAGAGGAGCGGACAGAGGGGGAATCCCAGCGGTCAGCGGACTCCATGCAGGCCGATGAGGCCCTCACGTGGCCCAGTAGATGTGTGGACTTCTCCCGAGCCAGAACGGGACAGAACATGGCCCGATGCACACTCTAAGAGTGAGATGATTTGATCCCTTTTTATGGCCTTGGGTGAGTGTGTGTCTGTGTCTATGTGTGTGTAAATCTTCCAGGCCTGCGATAAACATGTGGGGGAGGGGTTGGGGGGGGGGGGGGGTACTCTCATGGTAAGTCCTGTTCTTCTCATAGATATTCCACATCCTCATGCCTTGTGATGTGCAGCGTTATGAAAAACAGCTCTAGATGTCATCCCCATATTTCCTGCGTGGTGTTATATATGGAATGGATACAGTATGTATGAGGTGTAGTAGTTTATCTGCAATCAGAGTGGAACTGGGCCAGTGGGGACTGAATCATCTCTGATCACCATGTCACCATGGCCACAGCTATACCTACAGAATACCCTCAGATTGCATTGTAAGGTGTTCCACTACTGATGCTAATGTGGCTCAGTAAGTCAAGGGCGCTGCTGGAAATTTTAGGCTCAATGGAGAAGAAAATCATTTTGGATTCTGGTGAATTTTGTAGAAACAAAATGAAAAATTAAGATAAACATATTTTATACATTATAGTGTATTACAATACAGCCTGTTAGGTCTGTAGAAAACCTATACAGATTATTATATTCAGCTAATTTATAGAAGCGCCATAAGTATAAGTATTCCATATATGTGAGGACTGAACCGAGAGAGGTGAAATATCAAGGCTATCATGCCCATTTTGCCAACAATGTAGAACCATGGTTTTGTATTTTTCTATAACACGTTCTGTTTATAACGTAAGCAAACACACACAGTTATAATTTTGACTACATTATTTAGCCTACTTGATGATGATGATGATACTGTATACTGTATACTGCAGTAAGTGAATGTTACCCAGTAAGTGTCCTGGTGGTCAATGTCATTGAGGCATACAGACAATCATGTGAAGCACCACAGTGCCGTAGGAGGGTCTGGTAGCAGTCGAATCTGAGCCTCATTTGGGCCAGATCAGGGCCAGCTCTCCTCTGTCTCCACCATCAGCTCTCCTTGCAGAGCTAATGATGGGCACTTTTTCTGCTGTGTGTGGAGGACTCTTGAAGAGCGCCTTTTTGAGCGCCAACCAATAACTCTCCTTTCAAAATGGCGAATTCTAGATTACATCTATTCCCGCTAAAGTGTATTTTCCTATAAACAGCAATCTACAGCTCATAAAAATTCATTATGAAAGGCATAAACAAGGCCCTCAGCGTGGCGAGAGGGCCAGTAAGCGATCCATCAGCTTCCCTCCACGCAAAGCCAATTTCCCTCTCCACATTCAGCATCTCCACTCAGCCCAAGATTGGCTCTGCCATCCTCCCCAACCTCTGCTCCATCCTCGGCTGAGACCGGTTAAAACAGGCGCTGGTGGAGGGCTCTCCTTGCTCTCATTAGGACTGTTGGCTGTTCACCGTCTAATGAATACAGTCAAAACACAGTCTCCAAAATTCAAGTGTAACCGGACAGAGAGAAGCTTGACGAGCTTCCTTTATTTGATGATGTTTTTGTCATTGTGTCTCCAAGGATTCCAATTTTCTTCCTTTGTCCGTCCGAGACTTAAACCAAAGCATTAAGAGTGGAGAACATTAAAAATGTCCGCCCTGGTGTTGGAGGGAGAATTACAGCGTAATTACAGTGGCCTTTCTCCATAACGTGTGATTATGCAAACAGTGTATGACGTTTGTTTTTTTTTTAGGTTGGACGTAGCAGTTCCCTCATTTCCTTTGCGCGCGTTCGCCACTCGGTTATAGAGCGAAGCGACACACACGCGTGTGTGCTCTCACGCGCGGCGTGGCGCGGTACAGTGCACGGCATGTGGCATCTGCAGCGGAGAATGCTAATGAAGCCACTGAGCGATTGGCGCTGACGCAGAGCTCGAGAGCGGAGAGAGGGGGGGGGGGGGGGGGTGGGATTGCTATGGCGATCAGCGCTAAACGTGGCGGCTTGATGTCTAAATGACGGGAGGCCTGAGTCCCGAGATGGCTAATGTTGGCGTAATGAGTCGGCCTGGCCCCAGCCACTCTTCACCCTGTTTACCATCAACCACTCATGGCTTTGTAAAGGAGAGATGGAGTCCAGACAACAAGCCTCCTGTCACAGTCTCACCCACTCTGATACTTCATGCATAGACAACCTCTAGCACTGAAAAATCACACTGGCGATTGACAATGATGCTTCAACCGATAGACACGAATTTGGTTGTTTGAGACTTGAGCCACTACCACTTCCGACCAATCGCCTCGAAAAGAGATATTGATTTGATTTCAATACTGTAGCCTCAGTTCAACATTCTTTTATGAACTTGGTATTGTAGTCACAGTTCCATTTGTTTAAATAGACCCGATCCAGTAGCAAAATTGCACAAGTACTTTTTCTTTGAGTTGCTTGGATATTGTCAGCCAAGGCTAGCAAACTGTAGACAGACCCAGAATTAAAAAATATACTTGAAAATATCTTTTGTTTGCTATGAAAGGACATAGTGTGTGCTAGGTTATGAAATGAAGTTGAATTGAAGAAATGTGTCCGACATGTACACACACCACCCACACACGCACACACACACGCACGCACACGCACACGCACACGCACACGCACACACGCACACACACAGTCATTTTGAAGTTTTACTGTTTTTCTTTTAACAATAGATGTTTTCAGCATGTCCAAAGGTGTGTCAGGGGGCTAAATGAGTGAATGGTGTGGAGTGGCGTCCACTGGGCCACTTATGTCCATGGGCCACTGGGCCACATGTATGTTGCATGCTGCTGAAAAGACTGTAAATATTCGGAAATGGCAGTGAGGTTCTCTACTGTTCCGATAAGCTAGGCCAAAGAACCCCCCCACCCCCCACCCCCCCCCACACACACACACACTTCTCTTTCCCCCTCTCTCTCACACACACACACACACACACACACACACACACACACACACACACACACACAGCTCAGTTTCTTGTTCTACACCTAACCAATGAATAAATGAATAATATTCCAGAGATAGGGGCACCACATGTATATGTATAAATTGGTTCGGTATTTATTTCAAAAATTGGATATGCATATTACATATTTATTTTATGTTGCTGTGTTTTGGGTCACCAGCGATAAGTAACAATGAATGAGGCGAAAGCTATTATTTCTTTATTTCATCCCATTCTTTTGGGGAAATCGATAGCCCTATTATTTGCACACGCTGTTACAGGACATGAAAAACAAAGACACCGACCGGGTAACAAAGTGGACATTTGGGTGTAACATGAGATGCAGTCAAATGAGAGGGCAATCGGCCCCTGGCATCGGTTTAAATAATGCAGGAGACACATTTGACTATGCGGCGCGGCGCGGTGTGGTGTGGCTCCTGGTCCAGCCGGGGCCATGCAGTGCACTCAGGCGGCCAGTCATGCAGTCTGTGTCTCAGTGCAGCGGCCTCACCGCTGATAACGTCTGTCTGCCTCTGGACCTGACTCGGCTCACAGAGAGGAGGTGACACATGTAATGCTGCTCTCTCTCTCTCTCTCTCTCTCTCCCTCTCTCTCTCTCTCTCTCTGTGTCTGTCTCTCTCTCTCACCCTCTATCTCTCTCTTTTGCTTTCTCTCTCTCACTCTTTTGCACACATTCACATCATTCACTCACTTTCTCTTTCTTTCTCACACTGACTTATACGCATAACTATTACCCCCCTTTCTCTCTATCATCTCCATCTCTGTTGTTCTCATTTCTCTAACATCATTCTCTCTGTCTTTCTTCACACACACACTTTCTCCCCTGTTTCTCTCTCCAAATTTTCTCTCTCCAACCATTTCTCTCTCTCTCTCTCTCCATCTCTCCTTATGTGTTCTTTATTTCCCTGATGGTCAAGCACTTGTAAAATCTCAGGCCTGCCGTCAAGCACTCTC
>NC_085012.1:26433710-26453710 GCF_963854185.1 Sardina pilchardus
GCCTCACCTGGGGTTTAAGCACCTGCAGATCAGCTCATGGTGAGCCCGTGAGCTATCCATCCACAACAGGACCCGTCGCCACACACTCCATAACAGCAGTCAGGCGTCGAGAGTGATCCTCCCAACCCCTCCTATGTGACCACGGGGAGGCCCCAAACACTTCCGCCTCTGTGGAGAAGCCATACATTACCGGCATGTGCTCTGCCATGGTGCGACTAGTCATGCATTTTCCCCGCTCCTCAGGTGAATAGTGCTAAATGAAACGCAGGTGTTGGGGGGGCAGTTTATGAATCAGAGAGCCAGTATTAGCAGCAGTGCTTACGAGAATAGAGGAACAGCAGAAAAAGGTGGAGAACATTAAATGAATGCAGGGCTTTGAAGCTCATGCCAAGCTATGGGCGAGAGAAATTAAGCATATGCCAATGATATTGTTCTAATTTAATTGGTGCTATATTCAAAGCTTATGTTACAACGAAACTGTTTGCTGTTATTGTTGAGTCATGCAGATATGACCTAATTTGGACATAAATGACCTTTTTCTTGACATTTGTATATCTGTGAACAATTGGAGTTGATGCCTCAGCGCTTTCTCCCTTGAGAAATGTGGAATTCTTTTAATGTCAGTAGCCAACCAAACAGTGCAGTTGGGGGAAAAATCTGCTTTAACATGTCTTGAGTTAATGGATTTTGTGAGGATAAAACAATGTTTAGGACAGTGAATTAGGTCTTAGAAAGGAATGCTACATTCCCACATGCAGAATTTAATTATACCAGAATCAGTTTAAAATGAAAAGCCCGGGTTCAGTGAACTAAATACAGGAATTAGTATTCTACATGTGGGAATTCTATGGAGGAAAAAAGGAGAGAGAGAGAGAGAGAGAGGAATCCAATCAGTTTTGATTCAGTTTACTACCTTTGGACTGAAATAAGAAACACACACATGAGATAAATCTGTCAATAAACATTACATTATGACACATACATTAGCATTCTTAATTGATACTGACTTTGTCGATAAAACATGGATTTAACAGTCCATTTGCATAGACCCTGTTTTAAGTGAAAATTTAATAAAACGATTCAGGGTCTAATTATAATTTTATTTTGCTGGCATTTAGTGGTTGAATGCTTTGATTGAATTCTGTCATCGGTCTCTCCTCTCTATATGACTATCCATAGCAGTGTCAGTGCAATACACTGTAGGTATGACAATAGCTCGATAAAACGAATCAATTTGCTATTGACAATGACAACTAATGCTGACCCAACTGTGCTGAACTAAATCCATTATCCACTGCAACAGACATCACAGTTGAGCATGCTAACCCTAAATTATCTAAAACTGATGGGAGGCCAATAACAAGACCCCGTTTGAGGATTACGGTGAGAAAATAATCCCCAATTTGTTTCCAGAAAAAAAACAAATCTAGCTGCTCAATATGGAAAGAATTTTGTTGGGAAGCTGAGAGGTGTTTCATTGTCCCCATGGAGAGTTACACCAACAAAGAGCACTTGAGCGCTGAGCTTGAGGATTATCATCAGGTCATTTCTCTCTCTCTCGTTCTCTCGTTTTGGCCAAATGATGGAACAATCTGCCAAGAAGCCCCATACAGGATACAGAAGGAGTGATAGCTGGATGACCCACAGGTCTGAAATGTCTGCAAACAACTGTGAAAACACAGGAGCGCAAGGGCTGGGAAGGGGGAGGCGAGGGGGTAAAGGGGGGGGGCGGGGGGCGGGGGGGCTCAGGGGTTGGGCTAAAACGGCAATACCTTCCACCATTGTTCTCACAAAGGTCAGAAACAATCCAATAACATAATGGAGATGTTGTCTGTGTGTATGTGTATAGACTGAGGCCCATGAGAAGAATAACAGGAACAAGATACAACTGTCTACTGACTAAACACTGAAAAAACAAAATCGGCCGAAGAAGGGGAAGAGGTAATTTATTGTTTGAAAACTGACCAAAAATACCACCGTATATGTGAAAGTGTTCATGTGGCTCTTGGGTGGAATGGCTCTTATGTTGAACAGTATGGTGATATTTATTTATTTAAAAAAAAAATCTAAAATAAGGAAAGCCGGGGAAACGTTGTAAAAGAGCTGTTGGATGCAGTCTGTGTCCCTGACCCTGAGCTCTGAAGTACACAGGATGAGATTAATTTAGTTGCGAGTGCATTGCATTCTGGGGGATCATGGCTGCTTCTGGACAGTTAAGAGTGACCCTACGCTCTCGGATCAAAAATGTCTCTCTCCACCTTCACCCTTCCTGGTACATTTCACCTCAATAGAATCTATTACGAGAACAGTGAAGGTGACTTCTGTGGGTGTATGAAGAAGGTGACGAGCCAAGCACACGCCTCCATAATTCCTCTTTAGAAAACGCAGCCCCCTACAGCTGACTTCAGAGGACCCTTCTCCAGGGTATGCTTGACCAATAAAGTTAGGCTGCTGACGTAATTAATTAATCACTGACCCAGATTAGGGAGAGTGTGAAACATAAGGGCAGGTAAGCAAGGTAAACCTTTGCACATGCAGGCAGGTGAAGTAACATTACTTAAGTATATCAGGTCAGCTCCTACAGGACCATAGTGGACTTTTGGTGATGCAATTTCAGATATTACACAGGCAACAGTTCACAACACAGTTGAAACCCTTTCAAAGAAACTACCTCTATGCCACTAGGACACTGATGTCAGTGCCGCAAAATTATCTGAAAGGATTAGCCTATTTAAAAAAAAGAGCACTTGGAAAATACTGCTCTGTACTTTCATGTTATTTTGCGTGGCTTCATTACAGCTGCACAGCGTCCTGAGAACAATTATCAAACTGAAGCCAATTATGGAAACTACCATACTAAAACACTTCTAATAAAAAACACATTTCAAAGATATTCATTTACAACGTCTTTGCCAAAAAGTCTTGGATGAAAACACTAAAAGGAGATTCTAAAAATATATATACTTTGGTGGATGTCCTGTATTTTTCAAACAAAGAGTATGCAGTTTAAGACTTCATGGCCTTGAAATGGCTAAACTTTTAATCTGAACAATAAAAGCACTCAGATGCCCAGATGAGAATTCTGAGTCTGAAAATAAACTAGTTAACACTTACAACCGCTGATGTTTCACAATTATACTATTAAATGTAGTGCAACACTCTTTATATCCACAGCTCTAAAATCGGGTCTGACACAATTACGAAAACTGTTCCTCTGCAGTACTATGAGTCCCACTGTAGTTTAAACTCTACTTGTACTATGACAGAGAATATGCCATTAGTTGTCTTCACATAAAGCTTGTGCAGAATGTTATTGCCATCCAGATGCATAGCACTTGGTAAATGGTGTTGTTTTTGACAGGCAAGTGCAAGTACCATCAAGCGTGTCTGAATAAAGTCCACGTCTGGCACTCATCAAATTCTTCATACGACCCTCTGGACCTTCCTGTGAGTTTTTTTTTTCTAGAATGGCTCCCCACTTTTCTCCTTACCAGGAACATCACAGCACGGTGATGATTGTGATTTCCGTAGAGTGTAGAGAATGGAGACACCTGGGCCAAAGATGTCAGATTAACTGACACTCTCACTAGTAATCCACAGCATCCAGGTCAAGCCAGATTACAACAGAATGGACAGAACATGGGATCACATGCAGAATTACAACCATAATCTGCATTAATTTGATAATCAGCATGCTCTTTGCCAGCCATGTTTTATATAATAGAAGATAATGTTGAAGGAAGTAGATGTTTTTCACTTTGTGTTACCATAGTGTGTATAATGTACCGTACAACCTCCATTAAAAGCCTGTGCTTTTGTCTGCTTCAATAGGATAGGCCTTTTCCCCCCTTTATACACAAAGCTTTTGCTTAGAAAATATGGGAAATACTATCAAATTGATTATACAGAACAGTGTAAATATCAAACTAAACTAAAAATCAGTCTATCCAATAACATATCAATCATGAATAATTAATTTGATGAGAGACAGTAGGCTATTCAATCTAGGTGAACCTCCACATAAACAGTTACTCGCTCAGTTATACTGTAAAATATATTGTGATAACAGGAGAGATAATGAATTGATGATCGCCACACACAGAGTTGGTTCGCAGATACAGTTTTTAATGTATCACAACAATGAGCAACAAACATACTTGATGAACTATTTCCAGAAGAAGTTGTTCAAATACCATCTACAATAAACGTCATTTCAACTATGACAACAGGTCTGTGACAAAATAAAAAAAAAGTTTCAAAACCATGTTATTACCGTAATAC
This sequence comes from Sardina pilchardus, assembly GCF_963854185.1. Lineage (NCBI taxonomy): Eukaryota > Metazoa > Chordata > Actinopteri > Clupeiformes > Clupeidae > Sardina > Sardina pilchardus. The sequence continues at coordinate 26,437,992 of NC_085012.1, forward strand.
GGTACAGCTGAGACCTCAAACATTACAGTAACAAAAACTAATGAGACTACCCTCTATATATAAAACATCAATAACATTTTTGGTTTAGTTTATTTAAAGTTTTAGCCATAGGGGCTTCTTTTTTGAATAAAACCTCAGGTTGTGGTTGCTATCTTACCCAGGCGTTAAGAGTACATATTGTGAAGAATATGATTGCGCCGTGATAATCCCTTTGATATCCAGAAGAACAATCCTAAAATTTCAACCTTTAGAAGGCTGTCCTCTTTTGCTTGACACTATCCGTCCGTAAAAAGGTTTCTTTTTTTGGCTGCTGTGCAGTTGCAACATTTATGTACAGTTATATTATTGGACCATCCTTTTCTTTGTTTCTTTTAGGTGTGTCTGTTGGGTTGCTTTACCAGACCCCTGTGTGGTAAGTATTCCGCTTTGGGCTAGCACCGTTTGCGTGAGGTGCTAGCCGATAGCTCAGTCTTGCACTGTTGATCCACAGACAGGAGAAAGGCAAAAGCCGGGGTTTCTAAAAGCCTTTGGAATCAGGACAGTCACTCGTGTTTGTACACAGGCAAGGATTGCACCTTAGGAGGCCAGGATGTCTCTTATGAAACACAATCAAAAAGTGTCTTCAGGATTAAAATAAAAGGTTAAAATACTAAAAATCCCAAATAAGTACATTAAAAAGTTCACATAAAAGAGAATTATAAACTGTGACATTTGTGTTTAAACTTTAACAAAAAGAAAACACCTGTACAATAATAAAAAGTAAAATGAAATGTTACTTGATTTCATCATTTGAAACAATTTTAAGCATGATTTGATTTAACCTGTCATACAGCTGCATTACATGCTACTTGTTCATCTCAGAATAGGAATACCAAAAGCAATACATTTTGCATTTCTTCATATTAATAAATTTGTACCATGCACAGCCAACTACGAATATGTACAACAGCTTAGCTTTCTTTGTTCACAAGCCATTTACTTTCATACAAATAGCCTTCTGTCGCTTTGGAATGAATCACATTGTCCTACGTTACCAAACAAGAAAGTGATTCGTAAAAATTGAACACCCTTGACAGCTTTCACATTCTTTGAGTTCCACAGCAAAAAAAATAAAAATAAAATAAAATAAAACAAAACAGGAAAAACAGCAAAGCAAAGCAATTCATGAATCAGTATTCTGTCTGGTAGAAGGTTGAGAATTTATGGCAAGCAAAATAACATTACACTGTAGCAGCAAAACGTTGTTATAAGATAATACTTCGTAATGCATATATGACTAAATATGATGGCAAACAGAAAAGTTCAATTCTCATGACAACAGGAAAACTGAAGTGCCCAGAGCAGTAATGGAAGTACAATTACCTATTCATTAAATGGCAGTGTACAGGGTTAACACTGTATTCAGTCCTATAAGCACAGGGAAAATCTTTTCATTATACAAAACAAAATGCTTTAGTCCCCCTTTTTTAAAGCAGCTTATTTGCTTACATGAAGCAAATACTCATACCTTGTTTTTCTTTTTTTATATTTTGTCCAACTTGTATTTTAACAGGTTCAAGTATACAGTACTACTTTCATGAATGCACCAATTGTTTAAACAGGTCTCTGGATTGTTAGGTTGTTAAACGTCTAACAAATGTTGACCATTATGCTGCTGCACTACACACAAATAATAATTCAAACAAACAAATGAACGGACAAACAAACAAACAAACAATTAAACAAACAAAACCAAATGTCTATTAAATTAACACATGACCTACCAAAATAATAATAAAAAAAAATCAAACAAAATTAAAATAAGTGCACTAGAGTCCAGACACAAGCAAGTACCGTAACAGTATAGCAATTCACAAATGAAAAAATGTCTTATTCACATAATCCTCAAGAGTCTATCAAAACTAGAATTATTACCTCTTCAGAAAAGGGCATGAGCAGAGGTAAAAGTGAGAAGGTAAGAGTTGGCACAGAATAGTATAATCTACAAGAAATCAAAGAAGGTTGGGTAAAAATACAGCTTGTGGTAATTACAAACTGGAAAACACAGGGGCACATCACTTCACCATTCTAAACTCCCTCAGTGGTAAAACCATACTGTTTTGTAGGGCAAACTAAAAGAATACGTGTTTTGTCCTGTAACAGTAATATTGTCTGTTGGTATGGTACACTACACACATCAAGAAAATGCGTCCAATAAAGCTTGACATGTTTTGGTTAAAAGCCACGTGTCACCAGGCTTCTTGCTGCTTTAACAAATGAGACATGTTATGATCTGACCTGAGAATTTAAAGCTACAGATTACACCTAACTAAACTAAGAGAAATTCTCTTGGAAAGTTCTGGATCATCATCCCATACAGTACATGCTAGCATTTGGAAATCAATCCAGCTGAGGTGCAATTTGCTATCGTGAGAGTTTTTGGCTTGAAACAAGCTCCAAAAGAACTTGTGAGATTTTCTCCTACTCCATGTATTTTTGTATACAATAAAAGCTCAGTCAAGCATCTGCAACAGTTCTGTCCATAACAAAAATCAATCAATATCTTGCCAGCATATCAATATGGGAAAAACAATCCTGAGTCAATCTTTTGGTACTGTAATTTTTTGGGTTAGAGAAACTTTGGAACTGCAGTTTAAAGTCTTATTTTTTTCTTTAAGCAAGGGATCCTGTTTTCACTCCTACACACTGAACATATCCATTCTCATACTACTGAAATTGCCATCAAGGCCAGAGGCGGCTTTTGCCTTGACTTCCAACGAGTTATCTAAGTCGTCCAACTTCTGGCTTAACTCGTTGTCAGACTCGTCTGAACAACTCTCGGTGGGTAGTGAGGTCCGAGCCCCTGAGGTGGTGCAGGAAGTTGAGGTAACCGTTGAAGGCAAGGAAAGGGGAGGGGGAGAAGCAGATGGGGAAGTAGAAGAAGCAGCTTTCCTGGCTGAAGCCTGGAAAAGGATATTTGGCCAGGACTTCATGGACAAGCGAGAGAGATGAGGGAAGGTGTTATTAGAAGAAGCTGCAGACTGCGAGGTAGATGTCGTGTTAGGGTTAGGGGAGCAGACAGAGTGAGGTAATAATCTAGCATGCTCTTTGGCATTTCTCATTGCTTGTTTGATTGTTTTCTCTTTGTGCAAGCTCGACTGAAGGTGTTGGCCAAGTGCTTCATTTCCACTCACAGCCACGTCGCAGGCTACACAACTGTACTTGCTCACTGCCTTACGAAGCACTGTCTCTTGCGGGTCAGAAAAAGGATGACCGAAGTAACAGAAGGACTTCTGATGGCGGACAGCGGAGTCTTCATCAGCGAAAATCATCTGGCACTTTCTGCATATAAACTCGTGTTTGATGGACGGAACAATAAAAGGATCTGGAAAGTCTGAACTTTTGGTATCGGTTTGTGGTTCTGCTTTTGTGCTTTCGGTTGAAGAGCCTTTGTTATCATCCTTAGTTTGCTTAGCCTCTTTTGGTTTGAAGTTGCTCTGTGCACTCTGTGACTTCATGGGGGGTGTTTTCCGCTGCTGCTGCTGTTGTTGTTGTTGATGATGATGATGATGGTGATGTTGTTGTTGTTGTTGCTGCTGCTGCTGCTGCTGCTGCTGCTGCTTCTGCAAGGAATCCTGGAGGGTCTGCTGATACTGTTGGTACTGCTGGAGTATGGCAGTTGGGGAGAGGCCAGCGATGGTCTGGGGCATGGCCGGTCCATAGGGGAAAAGGTTCTCCATTCCGCACAGTGGAGGAAAGTATCCACCTTGTACTCCGCCGGGAAGCTGTGGTGAGAAGCAGGATGCAAAGCCAGGGATGAAGTAAGGCAAGAATTGTCCCCCCAGGAAGGAGCTCGGATCACTAGCGATGGCATTCTGAAGTGCTTGCAGTTGTGCTGGGTCCATTGACACCTCGCCTCCGACTTTTCCCTTAAGCGCTGTCTGGGGGGCCTTTTCTCTTTTCCTCACACTTGGGGCCTGGGAGCCGGCAGCGGCATGGGCGGTGACAGAGTCACCTTGTCTTTCCTTGACCTTCATCTGCTTTTCCAACTTCTTGTCTTTCACGAGATCTTTGTTGTGCTGCTGCTGCTGCTGCTGCTGCTCAGTCTGACTGACTGTCAAAGGAGTGGGAGGAACAGAAGGAGGAGGAGGAGGAGGTGGAGGAGGAGGAGGAGGAGGAGGAGGTGGAGGAGTCTGCAGAAGGTTCTTGGATGGGGCACTGCTGAGTGACATGGCAGGAGAGGGGGTGGCTGGAGTAGGGAACCCAAGCATGCCAGCACCAGGAGACGCTAAAGCTGAAATACAGTGGTATAGATAGCATTGAAATATTGACCTCAACATAAATCTCCATACTTCATACTTCATTAACAAAAAAGGTGATGATGCTCAATGTAAGGTCTCGTTTTTTTTTTTTTTTTTTTTTTCATTTTTTTGGTTTTGTTATGGATCAAAACTGTCACATGCGCCTTACAAAATACCAAAAGAAGGATACAAATGTACAAAACCCACAATATGAAAAAGGGAAACACCACAAACAAATACATTTGATAGAAATTCCATTGTGTTTGAAGTCAAAGTCACATGTCCCAATTATGCAGTGACGCATGCATTAAGTGTCCTCATGACTCCAAAATCTGTCAATGAAAGAGTCTCTGTCCCCAGTCGTATAATGATGTGTAAAGAGCAGCAGTCATATGTATGTATGTGATGCATTTAGTTCATAAAGCTACTACTCTCTTAGTCTTTTGTCATACTAACTCACCAGGTGTATTTGGTGGAAAACCTGGAAGGGATGACGGGCCATTGACACCAGGAAGGAGCACTGGCGGCAGGCCGGACACTCCTGGATAGCCAGTGGGCAGGCTAAGGCCATGGAGCGTGTTGCTGTCCACTGCAGACTGCTGAGCTGGCATACTGAGGACGTCGCTTGCCTTCTTTAAACGGTCAAGTTCTTGTTGCGCCATGAGCTGGCGAACAGTGGTCGGTGCTAGGTAGTCCTTTTCTCTGTCCACTTGGTTGCCCAGGGTTTCTTGCACTTTCGCAATGTGCTGCTTAGAAAAGATATGGTCACGAATGGAAAGTCTTGCGGTGTACTTCACACCGCACAGAGAACACTCTGGTCTAGGTCCATCAGGGGAACTCTGACTCATCATGAATGGCTTTCCAATGTTTATTTTGAATTTCTTCTCTTTTGCTCTGGCATTCTGGAACCAGACTTGCACAACGCGCTTTGGGAGTCCTATCTCATTGCCCAGCATCTCGCACTCCTGCATGGTGGGTGTGCGGTAGTCGCTGAAACAAGCCTTGAGGACCTTCAGCTGCAGGTTGCTCATCTGGGTTCTGAACCGCTTGTGGCCCGGTCTGTCTCCACCACCTTTGGAGCTCTTGAAAGGATTAGTACTTCCAAATGGACTGGGCGAGCTTGGATCAGTTAAGCTTGAGGATTCACTCCTGTCAGCGTTATCATCTAGGTCATCGTCTCTCACGCTGAAGTAGTACTCACTGTCCTTGGAGAAACTCAAGGCAGGGCTCACCATGCTAAATGGGAACCTGTCATCATAAGCCTCAGTGTTGGATGACAACATCAGTTTGGAATCACTCATCTTATCACCCCCATTCGCCGTGAGATTTTCTACTTCATTGTTGGTCTCATCTCCAGTTGTGGCGTCGCTTATGGCTGTGTTGATGGATGAAGTCTCATCAAAGTCAGTTTTGTTGGTTTCACTGTAGACTTCGGCAGAATTTAAATGGAGCCCTTCAAATTCATCACTGTTTTCTGCTTTAAAGGATGAAGGGCTCAAAAAGTTTTTTTGTAGTGACTCAGATGGTTTGACTGGGGTGGAGGATGCAGTTGGCATTTCATAGTCGTTCACCTCGGTCTTTGTGGGCAGCTGCGGGTATTCAAAAAAACTGCACTTGTTAGGGCTCTCAGCTCCATCTTCTTGAGACATCATAGGACTAGGGGGCAGACTAAAGCCTGCCTGTTTAGCCTCATGCCAGTGGCGTGAGCGTATGTGACTGTCAAGAGCCGATTTGGCCTTGAAGAGTGCTCTGCAAAAAGGACATTTCTTGTGGGCCTGGGTTGCGCCGACCGCTCTGAACTGACCTTTTCGCTCTCTTGCTCTCGTGTTTTGAAACCAGACCTGCACCACTCGTTTTTTCAGGCCCACTTCATGGGCTATGTGGTCCAACATCTTCCGTGTTGGGTTTGAATCTAGCAAGTACTTCTCGTAGAGTACCTCTAATTGCTCCGGGGTGATAGTGGTTCTGAGACGTTTGTCTCTGTGTTGATCTTCACCACTATTCCCACTATCTTTGTCATTGGAACTGTCTTCTTTATCATCTAGTTTGCGTTTCAGGGGACCAGAGCCAGGCATGGAGGCTAAAGCAGAACTTTGGGAGGGCAACTGAGACAGAGCCCCTGAGAGCAACTGGCTGGTCATCAGAGGATTATTTGGATCAAAGATCATATAGGGCATGTCCAGAGGCCTTTCAAGGAACTGCGAGTGCAGGAACTGGTTTTGAGCAGCAAGGAAGTGCATGTGTTGATGCTCCTGCCATAGCTCAACTGTTGGGAATGCAATTTTGCACTGGTCACACTGGTACTGTAACATCTGAGGAGGTAGGCTGCTCGCCAGAGAGGGCAGGGTCATGGACAGGGGGCTGGATGGGACAGCCGCTGACTGTGGTTGGGAGTGGGGCCTTGTAATAGGGGGTTGATGGGACTTGTGTGGTGGAGGCTGAGGAGTCGAAGCTTTGGAGGGTCTCGGGTCAGCTAGTGCCTTTGCCGCTTGTGAAGGGAGAGTCTCGGCCAGCTTTGGTTTCTCAATGGTCGGTTCAGGTTTTGGCGAGGACTTCTCCACGTCAGGTCGCGGTGAGGGCATTAGTGGAGAGCTGGACCCAGAACTTGTGGCTGTCCCTTGGGGCAGTCTTTGGGACTCAGTCTGCTTTGAGGAGCCCCCGTCACTGTTATCCATGTAGTCCTCGGAGTGGTTGTCATCTCCGACATCCTCATCTTCATCTTTGTAGCACAGCTTTTTCTGGTGTGTGATCAGGTCAAAGATGCGGGGGAAAACAATGTTGCATTTCTTGCACTGGTACTGCATGTTGCTGGTTCTGATGTAACGCTCATTGGTCAGTTCTTTCTTCTCATTGTCTTTTGAATCAGCCTGGTTCTCGTAGCTCTTACGAGCCTTCTGACGAGCATTCTGAAACCAAACAACAATCACACGGGTTGGCAGGTTGAGCACAGTGGAGAGCTGTTCGATCTCATCATCTTTAGGGTAGGCATTGGTATCAAAAAAGTCTTGCAAGACCCTCAGCTGGTAGTCAGTGAAGCGAGTCCTGGATGACCGCTTGTTTAGGGTGGCGTCAGACCTGTAGTACTCCAATGCGTTCATCTGAGACTCAAGTCTGAGGTCCTCCAAGGTGGTCATGGGTGGAATGTTGAAGTTGTAAGGGGAGTCCTTGCTTCGCTGCCTCTCTTTGAAGAGGGTGTTGCGGAACCAGTGCTTGATGACCTTCTGGGGGAGACCGGACTTCTCAGCCATATCCTGTATCTGCTCCTCATTGGGAGAGTTATTGATGTCAAAGTGGGCCCGCAGGATCTTCAGCTGATCGTCAGTAATGCGGGTGCGTGGTCGCTTGAACTGTGACTGGTGCAGGAAGTTTGGATCCAATCCCAGCTGTGATTGGCACAGCTGTGTGAGGTTGGAGGAGAGAGAGTCCATGCCAGGCAGCTGTAGTGCAAGCTGTGGCGGCAGCCCAGGGTGCTGTACAGACTGCATCATCAGTGGGGAAAACATGGGCAAATCCAGGGAGACGGGCATCTGGACTGGAGGAGGCGCACTTGGAGGTCTTGGAGGAGGTGGTGGTGGTGGAGGAGGCTGAGGAGCCTGCAGAGGAGCTGGGGATGGAGTCTGTGTCTTTACTCCTGAACTGCTAGGTGTTGGCAGGGAGGTGACTGGAGCAGGTGGTGGGGGTGGTGGAGGAGGAGGTGGAGGAGGAGGTTCTGGAGAGGATGGGTTAATTGGGTAGAGCTTATCATAAGCTTCTCTGTATTGTTGGGCAAACTTCTCCAGCTCTAGGTAGGGAAAGAACTGACCATGGACGTGTTCCTGGTGACTCTTGAGAATCAACATGTTGGAGAACAACTTCCCGCATGCCCCACATTCCAGCTTATCACTGACGACGACCTCCTCTTCTCCAACTTTAATCTTCTTCTGACTCTTCTGCCGGTTCTCATTGTACTGAATCACCAGCTCAAACCCAAAGTTCTCCAGAAGGGCTTTGGCAGCGTTGCCCCTCGCACCTGACACGATTCGAGGTGGGGGGATAAGTGGCTCTGAGAATTTGGGCTTTTTGGGATCTTTGCTGTTTTCCTTTGTGCCGTCCACATCATTCATGCTCTCTTGTTTGGCTTTATTCTCATGTTTTTCGAGATGCTCTTCAGCCTCTTTGGACATCTGCATTTCAGAGTTGGACAGGCTGTTGACAGACTCCATCTTTGACCTGTGGCTGTGCTGCTGATGAGCTTTCTGCTGCTGTTGTTGCTGCTGAAGCTGGGACTGAGAGGACTGTTGCTGCTGCTGCTGCTGCTGTTGCTGTTGCTGCTGCTGCTGCTGTTGGGCCTGCTGCTGGGACAGCTGAAGCTGCTGGCCAAGCTGGTGCTGCTGCTGCATCTGCTGCTTCAGGTCCTCCAGGAACGGCCCCGTCATGCCTGGCATCCCAAAAGCTGCAGCCGAGTGGAGCGCAAGTTCAGGGCTGAGGTTGAACTCGGCACCAGGGATGTAGAAGGGGAACAGGAACTGGGGCTGCTGGAACTGCAGCAGAGCCTCGGGAGTCATGGGGAAGTGGGGGAAGAAGGCCGGATTCAGGAACTGCGGCTGGAAGAAGGCAGCCTGCTGCTGGAGCTCGTGCTGCAGCTGCATCTGGAGCTGAGCTGAGGACTGAGCCTGCTGGTGGCTGGCCTGCATGTGGTCAGTAGTTTGCTTCAGGTTGACTGCTTCTTTCGTGTCCGCAGTGTTGTCTTTGTTACTGTTACTGCTGGATGCTGGGTGGCTGGAGGAGTCTGAGTTGGCCTGGCTGACTGGAACAGGGCTGTTCGCAGGCACAGATCCACTGGGGCCACTTCCCATGCTGCTGCTGGTGTTACCACCGCTGCTGCTCTCCATCTTGGCAGTTCTGGCTTTTGACTGGTGAAGCACAGATCTCATGTGAATCTCTAGAGTCGAGCTCTGGCTGTAGGCGACGTTACAGATGTTACACTTGAAGGGTTTGTTGTCAACATTGTTGGTAGTCTCCTGGGGGATGGGGCTCGAAGCTTCTTGAAGAACTTTCTTGAGCTTGTGCAAGTGCGAGACAGAGTTGTAGTGTACCAGAAGAATGTTCTTTTGGGTGAAAGACTCCTTGCACACTGTGCACTTGTATGGACGGGAGGGATCCAGGAACTTCTCCATGGTGAAATTCGGACCTTTCCGGAAAGGCAGCGTGCGCTTTGGTTCCGAGCCCATATCGTCAAGCAGAGAGCTGCTGTCGCTTCCAGTCGGGCTGGCTTTCCCTTCCTGGTCTAGCTCATCGTCTTTGTCCATGTCTTGGTCAAACATGTGGCCTTCCTCCAGAGCCCTGGCTTCACTCTCAGTGATGTCTCCATTGATGGGAAGGCTGCCACAGAGCTGTTGCACCTCGGCTTCACTCAGCTCTGGATGTCCGGTCTCCAGATGCTTCCTGAGGGCCATGAAGGTGCGGAAGCTGCGCTGGCACAGACTGCACATTGTGGCTGCCCTGATGGCGTGGTACTGCGAGTGGATCTGCAGCTTCTGCATGGTCTTGAACGCCAGGCTGCAGTGGTTGCAGCGGTACTTGTACACGTGGCGATCGGAGACCGAGAGCTGCTGACGCTTCTGCAGGTCGCTGAGGTCCTGGAGGGTATCTGGCATCTTCAAGTCTTGCCCGCTAGCTTTCTTCCAGTCAGGGGCTTCTGAGGCCTCTTTAGGGGGCTTGAGTTCGTTCATAAGATCTCGCTCACTCTTCTCTTGTGAGTTGCTATTCTTGATATCCTTTGCGATGTTACCTAGTGGGATACAAAAAAAATGTTTTTTATTAATCAAATAGGTCAGTCATGCTGATTGAATAAATATGCAATATTTACCATTAACAATTGAAAATTCCTGTGTTGACACCATCATTCAAATGTGCTTACCTATGGACTTTCCAGACCCTTCTGGCATAACAGACTCCATCAGAGATGGGACTTTGTCTGCTCCAGGCAACACCATACTATTGGGTGTATCTGGCCCAGCCACCTGCATAAATAACATTCATTAATTTAGCATCTCAGTGAAAAATGCAACAGATGCGACTTGAAATGTCAGGAGAGAGTGCTACACTTACAGTCATGAGCAGCTTCTCCACACAGTCTGGGGCCACGCTGTGAAGGTGGGTCAGGTGGAGCTGCAGGTGGATCTTGTTGCTAAGCACATCCTGGCACAGGGGGCAGCAGATCGCTGGCTGCATGGAATGCTGGGACATGATGTGCAGCTGTAGACGGTTGGCGTCCTTGCTGCTGTAGTTGCAGTAGGGACACTGCTGCACCTAAGATGGACACCGGGGATTTATTGAGACTTTATGTTAAGATAGATACCATATTCCTTTATGTCCGGCAGGGTAGAGTATATGACGTCTGATAGACTACAGTTATGCCAAGATGATGATATATCATGAAAATTGACTGAAATTGAGGCTGGACGAATTAGACCTCTACAAAAGCGCAGATGAAATTCAATTCATTCAATTCACTTAAGTCTTCAACTATTCAATCTTATCATAGAAAAACCTGATTGGCTGAAACTTCTAATCAGGAGATTACAGATGACAAAGGTGTGCACTTCTCTTGGTCTACATCAAGCCCTCATTACAGGGATTACTTTTAAATTGCTGCTTCCCACTACCTGTCTTAATGTAATCCATTTCAGAGATGACTTTCTGAGTAGCTCAAATCCCGTACCACTAAAGCCCCTCGAACTACCCCCGCCCCCATCCCGCAAGAACCTTAATACATCATAATCTAATTTTAAAACACATATCAGGTAAAGAGATGCAAAGCACTAAGGTTTACCCAGGTATTTTACTGCAGTGCAAACATGCAGAGGAACAAAGGGCTCAGAGGGCTGTGGCTGAGGGCTGATGGGTAATTTTAACTCTTTGTTGTAAGGAGCTCCTGTAGTGTACCTGCTCATTGGTGTGTGTCTTCTCCTCAGCCGACTTGGGCCTCTTGGGCGGTGTGGCATTTTCTTTCTCCTGCAGAAGGGAATGCTTCCCGATGGAGGTTGAGCCAAGAGTCTCTTTAGCCAAGGAAATCACACCTGAGAACGAGAGAGAGAGAGAAATGTTCAGTCAGGATGTGACTAATATGATGCCGAGGTATGTGCCTGTAAGTGTGTTTTTATCTTTATCTTTACACTTCACAATCATGATTTTGCTTTAACAAAAATGTAATTACTATTGAATTTAGAGCATAGTTGAATTTACAAACTATGGTGTGAATAGTATATCTACCTAGGTGTCTCTAACTTATGGTAGATTAAATAATTGAGAAGAAATAACAATAAAATCAATAATAGCCAAAATACATATATCATACACTCCAATAAAACAAAATCTCTAGAATAACACTGAATTACACCGCACTGATAAATGCACCTGTATTGATTCAATGCAGGGACAGTACAAATGCTTTTTCAATAGCAATGCATTTCATTTCTGTACACATGAAGCAATCTTGGTCATAAAGATATTCAAAAGAAATAGACAATTTCAAAAGACATTCATTATCGCAGCAAGACCGAAATTGAATGCTATGGTACTTTTATGCAGTTCATTAGGTGATATGGATTTCCCATTGCCAAATCACCTCTCTGTGTATTACCCTAAATATCCATACAGTGCACTGAAGGATGGCAACCCTATTACCATTTCGGCTCAGCCCATTGCTGGAAGTCAGCCTCCGGTTGTATTTAGAAAATGCTGCACAAAGTGATAAATCTTTCATTACCCTCATCCTTAGATACCGACGCTGTCTCGGCCTTCTCAGCCAATGCAATTTATCCACTTGCCCAGCTCGCTCAACACAAAGAAATGCAGGCTGTTCTGCGTTCACCTAATCTGGTCACTCTAGGCTAAATGTGTTTCTTACTCTTGTGAATCAAAGCTTAGGGGATGTGTGGGAAGAAAAAACGAAAAGAAAAAAACATCAGCATCCAGACCACTGAGATGCACTGAATATGCAAAATAATACTGTGTGTTTTATATTAGCTTGCACTTTATCCCCACCCCCCCATAGTTGTTATCAATTTCTAGCAAATGCTCATGCATTCTAATTCGTTTTTGTTAGGAGCCATTTTACTTATTTTTATTATAATCCTACATATCTGCAGTCTGACATATTACCCTGTCAAGTGAAGTGACACAGAATGGAGGGGGGGTTGGGGGTGGGGTGGGGTGGTGGGGACACAAGGGCACAATACAAATTTCCAAGAGCATCAGAGACATTTCTGCGGCCACAAATAGCTAGGTAATCTTTGCTCTACGGGCCCGGATCCCCCTGCAGCGTTGTCGAGGCATGTCACATACATTTCGTGACGAACAGAGAACCTCATTTGCTAGACGCCCCAGCAATCTCACTGCCCCGCCACATCAGCTGACCCTCCAACCCCCCCCCCCATCCCCCCTCCTTTTCCTCCCCCTCTTCTGACATCTCCTCCCCACCCCAACTCTCCTGCTTATTACAAGTATTTCTAATTTTAACTTTCAATTTTCACCGTCTTCCAGTCAATTTGCAACTAAATTATTTCCAGGGTGAGCAGCCGAGTGCCGGACAACTGGGTGCAAATACATTTCACAATGCAATGAGGCCGCGCCATTGATTGCCATCATATTGAATGTAAACGTGTGGTCTGTGGGCTAATCTGATTGTGTTGTACATGAGGGTCCATCTTTATGATTTATTTTCTTAATCAACATTCTGTTTTCATAAACACACCGGAGTCCACTATTCACACAGACACGATTGCTTAGAGAGAAAGAAGATAGAAAAAAAACGGAGCCTTTTAAAACATTAATACGAGCCAAACCCTACTTTGGGGAGAGAGAGAGAGAGAGAGAGAGAGAGAGAGAGAGAGAGCAGAGATCTCCAGTGTCCTTTATTATCCCCTCCAACACATTATATCTCAGAGTGTGCAATCTTTGCTTCCTGTTATTATATTCTCCCGTAAAAATGAAAATTACCTTCTGGAGTATGGCCCTTTCCCCCCCCCCCTCACAGATGGCCACTGTGCTCCACCTCCAGAGAGGGGAGATTTGGGGGCTTATTTTCTTTTGTTTTCTATCCTCTGTCTCACCCTCAATGACAAGCTCCCTTTCCCCTTTGTCTGGAAAGAGACTGCGGTGGAGTGGAGCAATAGATAAAATAATTGTGACACCGTACCCCCCTCAAATGACAAATGCCTTTGAGAAGCAGGACCCTGGTTGATTAGATAAATCAAAAGGTGATTTATGACATTCAAGCTGTTTGTATTATAGGAACGCACACAGCCGACCAGCCACCCATCTTTATTTGCAACTGTCAATGGCATTTTAAAATTCATACACACACACAGCCTCTGTCTCACTATTTCTCTCTGCCCTCACAGGTCTCTTTAACTACCTTTGATAATTTAACCAAATTGTTTCTCCTAAACAACAACACCAATATCACCCACCATAATGATTCTCCTTCATTTGCCCTTCATTAACTATGATGGGAGCCATTTTGTGCTGTGCTGATGTTTATAACAAACAATATGTATTCCTTGCATGTGCAATGCAGATACATGTATGCACGTTAATGAAAAAAATTTGAAAAAAAAATATATAGATTTGCATTGCAGCATAGATCATCCTTCTATTTATAGAGTGCTATTACATTTTCAGATTTCAGCCAGAGAAGACATCAATTAAACAAGATGGGCTTGATGGAGGTAGCTTGGATTTACTATTCAATTTACTGAACCCCGGGCCCAACAGCACAGCTAGGGTTACAAGGCCGTAAATAAGGCAGCTCCCTGGGACACTTGAAGTAACTTTGGTGATTTACAGGTGCACAGGGGTTGAGGTTACACATTAGAGTGACCCACAGTTCAGCTGATAACATTAGAATGCCACGCTCTGAATACGGGGCAGTACACACACACACACACACACACACACACACACACACACACACACACACACACACACACATACTGCTGACACAAAAATACACCCACCACAAACAAAAAGACCCTTCCCCCTACACACACACACACACACACGCTACAAACAAAAATACTGTCCATACACACTGCACACACACATTTTACTCATAAATGAACACACACACACATGCACACGCACACGCACACGCACACGCACACACACACACAAACACATCTTCCCACATGTTTTTTCCCCAAACCTTGGAAAGCACATTTGAATCCTTCATCTTGTAGGCTCATTCTAAGATGAGACATGTACTGACGTGTGTCACAATTCGCAAATCCACCAAGGCCCTCGTTATGCATTGATTAAGGTCTGAGCAAAGAATTATAGCTCTGGGCCTATAATTAAATATGCTAATAACTTTAATATATTTTAATCAAACATCTAGAGAGGCCACAATTGAGGACTGCTCATTGCCAATCTGGTAAACTGGTGGACACATGCAAACAACATTTCAAATGCAGATGCTAATTTAAAATATTCATTATTTGATCTGGTTTGCATACATAGCATTTTCTATCACTTATCAGAGCTACTTAACTTGCGCAAGAAATTAGTACAACAAAAAGAACAATGACTAATTTCCCCTGCTAATTCAAAGCAGGTATGCTGGAAATGTTCTTAGCTGTAATGACAGCTAATTTTCATCTTTGCCAGTGTTTACTGTATTATTTCAGGATGCGTTCCCCTGAGCTATTTCACATGGGATGTCACATCTCCACAAAACACAAAGTAATCTGGACTTTATCCAGATTAAGATATTTGCATGGAAAATGCTATTTGGATTATAATTAATCTATGGTGACACTAGATTAAAAAAAACGAAAGTAAATGAGGATGGGGAGTGGGGGTGGGAGAGAATGAACTGCCCAGAACATTTCTAACTTTAGACTGATTTCTTTTTTTTCCATTCATTTGCAAATCACCACTTCCCTCATGTCTCTGTAATATGAAGCCACAGAGGAGCTGAGACAACACATTACAATATTCCATACGCCATGGTTGCCTACTAATTCTCTCTACAGTCACTGTCACAAACAACAGCCTCCACAAAAACCTCTGCCACTACATGAATAACAACAGCATCTGTATCTAAGCAACATATTCAACATAGTATGTTAAAAATGATAGTGTACGCTTAGATGTAAAGAACGGAGAAATGCACAAAGCATTAAAGAAAAGGCACGAAACATTAGCTTGAGTTGTGAGATTTGCATCCTGGGCGTAGTGTTAAATGACGCCTTGTGTAATATGAAACGCAAAACGCATTGACTAGCGTCTCCTTCAGACAGACCTGTCATGGATATATGGTTAAAAGATAAATGACTAGCTAAACTAATAGGTCTCAGCCTGTTTCAGCACTTCTTCTGGTCCATTGAACCCAACATTATGTAGCTAGGTATGGTGGGCCAGGCGAGGCAAGGCGAGGCGCCCAATGCAATATTC
>NC_085012.1:26458710-26483710 GCF_963854185.1 Sardina pilchardus
GGGGGAGAGGGGGAGTGGGGTGGGTGGAGAGAGAGGAAGAGACAGATAGACAGTGGGGCCCGTACACATAATAAAGGAAAATTTCACAGAATGTGCCCCGCCTGGGGAGTGTCATATTAAATGGTGCAGCCATTATATTATTCACAGGCGCTAGACTATCCATAATGTATGGCCACAATATAATATAATCATCTTAAGCTGTCCTGCATATCATCTTTGTGTGCTCTCAGATGCTGCTGGTTGCTTTGTTTCCACATTAAGAGAAAAAAGAGGAAGGAGAAGGAGGGGGCAGAGAGAGAGAGAGAGAAAGAGAGAGAGAGAGAGAGAGAGAGAGAGAGAGAGAGAGAGAGACAGACAGACATATGGACAATCTATAGGCCGGGCTGGTGGGGAGAAGCAAATCATAAATGCTGGCCAAGTCTTTTTCTTTTCATTAAAAGGCTGGCTCTGTCCCCCACGCGACAGACTGCCTAATGACGAGCTGGGAGGCTGGCCTTCACTGCTAACCCCCATGGGGACCACAACGACTCGAGCGCGGTCATTATCTGCCCAGTAAGAGAGCCACCCATTGTACACAGCCGTGGAAATATATTAGCTCCAAAAAGAGAGAGAAAGTGTGTGTGTGTGTGTGTGTGTGAGAGAGAGAGAGGGGGGGTAGAAAGAAATGATTGTATTCATTAAGATGTCTTCTACAGCACTTGGAATTTCACCACTAAT
The DNA here is from genome assembly GCF_963854185.1 of Sardina pilchardus. Lineage (NCBI taxonomy): Eukaryota > Metazoa > Chordata > Actinopteri > Clupeiformes > Clupeidae > Sardina > Sardina pilchardus. Next base: position 26,459,428 of record NC_085012.1, read on the forward strand.
TTCTCCTCTTAGAAGCCTCACCGATGGGCTTCATTAGCAGAGAAGTGAGAGAGAGAGTGAGTGTGAGAGAGAGAGAGAGAGAGAGAGAGAGAGAGAGAGAAAGAGGAGAGAGGACTTTTTAAACTCTGAAACTTCTTCATTTCATCTCGTTCTTAATCAGATGGCTTGAAAGAAATCAAGAAAACAAGATCACAGATATAGGCAGCAAACACATCACTTCTACACAAACGGCGGCGTTCTAACAAACATGTCAGCGCCGTGAGCGCACATTAGGGGTGATGCGGCGGTGTGCGTTACCCGCGCTAAGTGGTTCCTGCTGTAATCATGCGGCCGCACTGTCCGGCCGCGTTCAGGTGTGGGGAACACTAACTCCTTTGCACACCGCCCGGGCTCCGCCAGCAGCCACTGGCCCCTGTGATGTCACATTCCTTCTCCTCGTGCTTTTCATTTGGCCGGCCGGTCCGTTTGAAAAGGACCCGTTTGAAACCCGACACCGCGGCTCGACTTTGTTAAGGGCCAGTTGTAATACTTTCAGGATAATAACCTTTACTGACTTGTTGATCCTTCACTACCCCCACCCTTTCCTCTCCTCTCCTCCCGTCTTTTCCTTTCTCTCTCTCTCTTTAAGTCCCCCCCCCCACTCACACACACACACCCCCTCAGCATTTCTGCGTATTTAACAAGCATTTAGATCTTAACCAGATGCCGTTAATGTACCATGTCTAAAATACTAAACATCAAGCCCAGAGTCACAGACTTCGTCTCCACACGGCTGCTAAGCCTGGGAGCTCAGCACTCACCGAAAGCAGCTTCTCTCTCTCTCTCTCTCTCTCTCACACACACACACACACACACACACACACACACACACACACACACAAAGATAGATACACACATCGAAAGATTGACACACTTGCTCACACACACACACACACACACACACACACACACACACACATCCATTGACATATCTATTTGTCGCTTGGGCAATGGATGAGATGTCCAAGTGTCTCAGCATTAACCTATATTACACGGCTCTAAGTAGAAAGGATTATAGGCGAAACTGTTCCAAGGGTCTCTCTAATATTTTCAAATCCTAATTCCAAGAATAAAGCTTTTTTTTTGGTGAGGTTGTTTGCCATGTATTTTATGATGTAAAATTCCAACACAAAACGTCACAGCTTCTCAAAACAAGCTCTCACTGTTCGGGTTCGTTTTATGTCACATCGAATGAAAACATTTAATCTGTTGTGAAACGCCGTTGCGAAACTGACTGCTGGTTTGATCATTCTGACTTTCAGGTTTCTGGGGACATTTGGAGGCGAGGATGAAAAGACAGTGACAGGAGATGTGATGTAACCATAAACTCTACACTATAAGGGCACGACTTTATCTCTGCCCATGGGTGCATTTGAATCTGACAAGACGGCCATCTCTATCAGAGGGGGGGACGGTCATGTGATCTACTGTGACATCATCAACTTGAGACACATGCGGAACTTGTTTAGTTCACAGGCTGCCACTGGCAGCACTTTTGTTGTTGGCAGCTCGGAACAGAAACCTGTGTCTACAATTGAAGACAAGAAAAACTCTAATATGCCTGACATGACTGGGGACCATGAAAGCATTGCAACCTCGTAGGGGAAAAAAAAACTTTGTCTAAAGTGCTGAGCTACATGTTGTCACAATCAAAAGTTGTTCATGACAATCCCTCCAAACAGTGCCTTTGCCTGTGCCAAAACGCTTGTATCAGCATTCGTCAGAATGGTCTTTGTTGTTGTCAATTATCTCATCCACGGAAGTAGTCCTCCAGTCAGTGCCCGGGATGCAGTCGTACCTATTATTTTCGTCTTGTGGTATGAATAAACACGCCGGAGATTAAAGCCTTCTTCTTCTGCTGCACCGACAGAAAATGTCCCTGTTAACTTCGCCCGGCTCTTCCTTCCCCCCCCTTGCACTAGTTGTGAGACCATATTAATGATTCCTAATAACAAATACAAAAGCTTTCTAAAGAACACATCTTCAAAGGCTTTCTGTAAACCCTTCCCCAAAAAAAATCCCCAACCACCTGCGTGTTACACAAGCGGCCATGTTGCTCCTCTCCCACTGCTCTCAGCACCTGAGGCGCTGCCGTGGAGTAAGGCGCCGAGCGATGGCCAGGCTTACTGCTGGATTTGAAAATAATTTCCACAGATTCTTCTTCTGGGTTGTTTTTTCTCATCCTTTTTCTTTTTCTTCTTCTTTCCCCCCTCCCTCCCTTACTCCCTCTCTCTCTCTCCCTCTCTTTCTCTCTCTCTCTTTCTCTCTTTTGCTCCCACGTTCATATGCTCCTCATCCCCCCTTTTTTATTATTCTCTGTCCAATATTTATTCAAGACGTGATTATAAACATCTGCGCTGGGTAACGTTTCATCTGCACGGGAGCCAGGAGGGGTGGAAACATCACACAGGGCCGCCAACCTGACCCGGCTTCAGACAGCAAGAGAGAGAGAGAGAGAGAGAGAGAGAGAGAGAGAGAGAATGAGGGAGGGAGGGAGAGGGGAAGAGAGTGAAAGGTAAAGCGGAGAGATAGAGAGACTTTTCCCCTGGTCTCCCTCGGCCTGTTTCCTGTCTGTGACTTCTAAAAAGCACTGGAGGCCAGGGTTAATGGCCTTTCCAATCTCTGTGATAAGAATTCATTTTGTTCTATTACCAGCAGTTATCGGAAGAGCCAGACGCATCACTTTGGCGGGGGGGCTGGGGGTGAGCTTGTGTGTGTGTATGCGCATGTGTGTGTGTGTGTGTGTGTGTGTGTGTGTGTGTGTGTTCGATCAATGAGACTACCTAATGAAGTAACTAGCTGTAGCTCCATTTCCCCGGTCAGCTCTATCTGACAAATAAGATCTATCTGGCGCATCTCTGGGTCAGCCTGGGCAACAGTAACTACACCAGGGCAAATAGTCAGCACGCAAAGGCACAAACACACCATTTCCCTTCAAAATGCCTCTGTGCTCTACACTGGGCAGACACTTGCAAATGAAAATTCCACATCTACTCAATTTTCTCTCTAAAAAAAAAATGCTGCTATGTTTTGTGTTTGCCATGTTGAGCAGATACTAAAATGCCACTAAAAATGGCTGCCTTTGTGTGTCTCCACAGACAGAGATAAAGGAGGTGTGTGTGTTTATCTCTGTGAGGACATGTTAACTAGCAGTGTGCTGAGGTCTGGACACGCCATCATTTCAATGATTAAAATGGCAGAACTGGCTGTTGCTATGGCAGCGCTCTTGGTTTGTGCTACCCAACACCTCTTTTTTTTTTACTTTCGCACACAAGTGAGGAATGCGGCCCAGTAAGATCATGTTCCCCCCCTCCTATAGGTTAGCGCTGCGCCAGCGTCCCTGACACATTTACAAAAGCAGAGAGGACAAAACACACACACACACACACACACACACACACACACACAATATCTGACCCACAAGCCAAAAGTAATTAGGTTACTTCAGTCTGAATCATATGAAAAAGAGAGAAGGAAAGAAAAGTCACAAACGAGAGGCTGGACAAAGGAGCCTGCTACAGAGGTTCTAAAGGAGGGGGCTGTCATCTGGCTGATGTGCTGGAGATGGCATTCACACACAGTGATAAATGGGTCCATTCGTTTGCAGTCCCTTCACAAAAAGATACACCCAAAAATGCCAAAAATGTCAATTTCATTACTCCCTAAACAATGTCATATGGGCCAGGCTAGCTCCTAATAGAACCTGACAAAGACATACCAGGAGGCATATGCTTTAAATAAATAAGATTATGCTGATGGAGATAGCACTGACCATGATTCTCTGACTCCTCATCTGACTGTGTGTGTGTGTCCATTAACAGGGACATAACATCCAGTCAGTCGAACACACTCACACTCACATACACACACTACACACACACACACACACAGCATCCGCACACTTAGACACATACAGTACATGCATACATATATAGAGATGAATAAAGACATACACCCAACCACACACACACGTGCACACACACACACACACACACACACACACACACACACACACACACACACACACCACCCTTGGCTCCACCTGCTTTACATTTCTAAACTAGTGTAAACGTGCAGTCTGGCTTTATCTCTGATGGAAGGCAGGCCGTGGCTCTTCGGTATGCCTGCCTGCATTAAGGCCCTCGGCCCTCAAAAACCTTGTTTTTTTTCCGCTAACCCTCATCCTGCCTGAGATTATGCAGCACAAAAGACACCGAGATCGGAATCTGCGATGCAGAGGGAAAAGGCTCCCCATATCACACTCCATTGGCTTCCCTCAGGAGTAGACTCCTACTGCGAGGCTTGTTAGACTAGAGGAGAGCACCGACGGCTTTATGGTCGAGTCCTACAGCCCAAACTACAGGTGACACATGGGGGAGACAACGGAACGACCCCAATGGGGCCTTTTGGCAAATCACGTCAATGTCCCGATTTTAACAACTCGCTAATTGCGCGTTATTGATTGCGTTTAAAACAAAGTTGCTACAAACAGGAGACGGACAAGGAGGAGAGGGAATATGTTAACAATTTGACTAGAAAGGCTGAATCAATATTTAAATGACTCCACGCATTGATTTAAAATTAACTTTCAATTAAGAGATCTGCTGGACTTTTAACAGCGACACTTATCCATTCAGGAGAAAATAAAGGAACATTTATTGATACCCTTAAACAGCAGTGGCCGTTTCGCAATCGATTCAGTCATTTGTGCTGGCATTGGTATGCGTCAAGTTCATCTCACACTCAACACACGTAGACACAGCACATAGGACACAGGACATGGGACATTGGACACACACACACACACTCAGAGATCACACAGACGCACACACACAGGCCGCACACAGCACAGAAAGCATAAGGCACTCACACACAGCACAGCGCAGAGGACACAAGACACACACGCACACACACACACACACACACAGTGAATGGACTGGGATAGGAAAGCTCCAGCTCCAGCAGTAGGCGAAGGCGTCTCTTCCCGTAAATAAATATATAAAGGCTCAGGGCTCATCTCGCTGGACAGTCTCAGAGAGATTAACCTTTATCCTGAGGTAAGTCAGAGGCGCGTTATCTGGCCAACTGTGCCGCTCTGTAATTACAGCAGGCCCTGTTTGTAGCCCATCCACTCTGCTCCGCCACTGCTGTATCGGCAGACCGGGGGCTGGGGTGGAGTGGGGTGGGCTGGGGAGGGCTCATCTCCCTGTAGGTCTAATCAGGTAACAGACACCTTTTGTTTTGGGAGTTCATTGATGGATGAAATCTTTATCTGTAGTATTGATCAGCCTGGGACCCTAAACTGTCTGTCTAGGCTACTGGATAGAGAGAGAGAGAGAGAGAGAGAGAGAGAGAGAGACAGAGAGAGAGAGAGACAGAGAGAGGGGGGGTCTAACAAGATTGCCAACTGGAGTATATCAGTTAACATTTAATCAATGACAGCTTAAGACACAAGATGCTTTAAAAAGGGGGCTGCATGTTTTCCTCGTGCTCATAACCATTAGGAGGGATTGGGCCGAATGGATCATGGGCCCAAGGAGCCACGGCAGGATGCAGCAGCCAAAGACCTCTAAAGCCCCTGCTGCCAATACATGTAAATACTCCAAGGCCACACCTATACGGCGCCAGGAGATATGTATAAATATATAAAATAAATACATACAGCTATTAAAAAACACACATCAAAATAGATAGATTAAATCGATTGGAGAGTGGAGGGAAAAAAGACACACAAAAAATGTGTGTGTGCATGCATACAAAGAGGTGAGGCCAGTCGCTTAGAGGTCTGCACAATACAAACCGCAATTCAAACACGCCGTTTATTCCTCATATATCAAGCCATAGGGGCTAACCGCAGACTGGGCGCTGGCACTGATGGGAACGACTAAAACGTCTTGTGCATGTACGCGCAAACATAAATACACACATACACCTATTCAGACACATACACACAAACACACACATACACACACACACACACACACACACATATATAGGCCATATTAATAAATGTATATATATTTTTTCTGCTTCTCGTGCAAAACATTTCCCCTGCAACAGCGAGCTGTCAGCAAACATGGCACGCGAATCCATTAGAAATTCCAGCCTGGTTTGTCTGCTCTTTATGCAGAGTCGCTTCCTCTCAACCCTAACCTCCAGCCCAACCTCCACCCCAACCCCAACCCCAGCCCCATCCTCTGTCTCCCTGCCCCCCCCTCCTTTGCCTCTCCCATACCCCCACCCTGAGCACGCACCCTCTCCCATTTGCCGAGCCCGTGCCAATTAGAGCCTCTCCTCTCCCCGGTCAGGCCGTCACTCGTGGAGCCCCTCTCCCCGCGGCCACTCCAATCACTACCTATTCATTTACTAGCCTGGACGCCGCTCCCAGGGAAACGGAGAGTGGCCTAATTATGTTAAACAGCAGCGTGGTGGAGGAGGAGGGGGGAGAAGGAAAAAAAAGAAGGGGAGAAAAAAAAAGTCGAGGAGGAAGAAGGGTCCAGACGATCTCTCATATGTTTCCTTTCCCTCTCCTCCTCCTCCGACGAGCCTTTACATCCTCCACTTCTGTTTGCCAGATGAACAATGGCCGCGTGTCACCATAACTGAAATATGTGTCACAATAAGTGGAGGGCTGAGGGCTGGGCCGGCTCTTTTGTTTGACCAGCTGGAGAGGCTGGACGCTGCTTCTGTGGCATGGCCGTATGGGTGTAAGATAAATCCATCAGCTCCCTGCTTCCTATTTAAAAGCCCAAACACAAAGAGCCTAATGGATGTTGGTGCGACAGCCAACGCGTGTCTATATGACTTCCCATTCAAATTCCTGTGTGATAACGACAAAACGCCGCGGCTGAGGGCTAATTTGCAAACAATGGCCCAGCTATCCATTTCTGATTTGCATTTTCAACAATGATATTCTGATGACGACGGGGCCTTTTAAAGCTTACAGAGTGACAAACGTTCTCGCTCCTCTGGTGCCGCCAACACCCCCCGCCCCCCTCCACACACACACACACACACACACACACACACACACCCCGATTGTGTCGAGGCCTTGGATCAAAAGCACTCGAGTATGAACGCCATGCTGGAGGACAGAAAAGCAACCCCCCCTCTCCTCTCTCTCCCTCTCTCTCTCCTGCCGTTCCTCTAATCACACAACAGAATAATTTGGCATATATTATGACAGTAGCAATTACACAAAGGTGCGTGACACCATTATTTCCATTTGCCAAGGAGATGATTATGCTAATAGAGAGATGTAGGGCAGGTGGCACACACGTTGGCAGCTGCCAGCCTGTCTGTTTCTGTTCGCACTGAGGGAGAGAGAGGGAGCGAGAGAGCAGAAGAGAAAGAGAGAGAGAGACTCTCCCCCTCTCCCTCCCTCCTCTCATCTCCCCCCAGCCGCTTACTGTTCACTCCTGGGCTTCTCGTGTCTCAACAATAAGAACAATGACTTAAAACCAGCCAGTCCCAAGATATGTAATTAGCCTTCACTTTGATTTAACACTTCCTTCTCACTTCAAAGGCCGGGGAGGGAGAGGAGAGAGAGAAAGAGACAGATAGAGAGAGAGAGAAAGAGAGAGAGAAAACCTTGTCAGATTTGCTTTAGATGTCGGGAATGGGAAGACAAAAACAAAGTACTACACGTGTCTGTCCAGATGCTAGCGGAATGATCTGAGTGTGTGTGTGTGTGTGTGTGTGTGTGTGTGTGTGTGTGTGTGTGTGTGTGTGAGAGAGAGAGAGTGGTGTGTGTGTGTGTGTGTGCATCTCTCTGTGTCCTACAATTATTTCTGTTGTTTTTTTTCACAGTTCCATAAAGCTTTGTCAATTTCATTAGCAGTGAAGCACAATGACTGAGCCTAACAGAATCCAGAGATCCGGTTGAAACTGGACGTGGTGGCCAACTCTCTGGCTGTCTTCAGCACCCTGTGGTGCTACCTGCCCGCATCCCTTCCCCACAGCCCTCAGCCCACTGGCACGTACTGCCCTCAGACGGGGGGCTATTTATAGTGGCCTCGGCCGTGCTGGCGGCTTCATTAATTTAATATGGACTCGCAGACCATCAGAGCCACAGCCACAGCCACAGAGCGCACCTGCTCTCACAGCACACCACAGCCACCACGGGCAACCGGAACACACACCCAGCCACGGGCTGATGTCAGGATGTGGATGCAACCTGAAATAGATGCTTGTGAAAAGGGTTTATGTGTGTGTGTGTGTGTGTGTGAGTGTGTGTGTCTGGATGTATGAGGAGGATGTGTTCATATGTGTGTGTGTATGTGTGTGTGTGTGTGGGTGTGTGTGTGTGTGTGTGTGTGCATGAGATGCGTCTATGTGTGTGTGTGTGTGTGTTATATATGCACACCTGTGAGTGACTAGGTCAGGGGTCTCACCCCGGCCCCGGTGTGCTTAGTACACCCTCCCTCCCTGTCAGTCTGTCGGCTCACTTGCTGGCGTGCGCTTGTGCTCAGGACGAAAGCGTGTGTGTGTGTGTGTGCGTGTGTGTGTGTGTGTGTGTGTGTGTCTGCCTGCACACACACACACACACACACACACACACACACACACACACACACACGTGTGAGGCCTGCCTTTACACGAAAGCCCAAGAGATCCCCGGCTGCAAAAATCAATGTATGGACGTTCAGAGCAGTTTTCAAGGTTTTGTAAGACAAATCTTTCCAGCAGCCGCTGGTTTAGTGCTATTGAGCCGGGCTTCGATCAGCCGGACCGAGTGAATAATGTGGGCCAGACTGCTCACTTACACCGGTCCTCACAGCAAAAGGGGGGTCGTAGAAAGAGAGGAGGGGGGGGGGACTTGCAGTCGACCGCCCCCTGCCAAACACTTCCTTTTCACAAATGTAAGTGGGCAGTTTCTCCCCGACCAATAACGCCCTCTTAATCTCATGTCAGATACGCGCAGCGTAATTCCCGTCCGGAGCGCCTCTTCCCGGCGACGGCGGAGGGGAGGTTAGCCGAGTGGACAGCTCGAGCCCCGCAGTGCAAACAGAGCCTGTTGTATTTAGGCCGCGTGCTCCGCCTAATTAGAACAGAACGGTGATTACACCGCCGCTTTTTTTTTTTTTTTTTTCCTTTTCTTTTTTAAAGGAGGACATTGTGTGTAATTGTGATTGGGAGCAGGAGAGAGGAATCACATGAGCGGCTTGACATATAAATAAATCAGATTAAAAACAAAAGCAGGAGTCTATACTGCGCTTCATAACCTGAGGTGAAGTAAAGGGGGGGGATGAGCACGAAAAGAATTAGCGTCATATGTGATAATTAATATAATACAACATGACGGACTGCAGAAGGGACTGCTCTTGTTGATATAGCTACAGGCAAGACACTAGGCCCGTCTCCTGTGGACATCTCCTTTCTGTGCGCAATTAACTCTGCCATCGTTTTTAAGTCAATTAAGCAAACATCACATTCTATCAGCATGCCATGTCTCCACACACACGCACACACACAGACACACACACACACACACACACCCACCCTGTGCCCTCAATCAGAGGCTTCTTGCTCCTGTCCTGCCACATATGCAATCAGTGCTGGAGAGATCCTCCAAAGGAACCACTGTAGCCAGCGTCTGGGCAAGCCAAACATGATTAGATTCTGAATAAATTGTGCATTTTTTATTGCTTTGGCAGGGAAACTGCCCAGAAACTTGATAAAGTGTGGTTAGTATGAGGACATAAAAATGCTTTGATTTTTCTATGGGTGGGGGGGGGGGGATAAAGCCCTTTGGTGATTGCTATTGACAGTTGTGGATAATCTGGAAGGGCCAAAAGATGAGTGTTACAAATCACTGCTCACTGTGCAGACTAGTCTGGGAAGAGTGTGTGTGCACGCGTGTGTGTGAGTGTGTGTGTGTGTGTGTGTGTATGTGTGTGTGTGTGTGTGTGTGTGTGTGTGTGTGTGTGTGTGTGTGTGTGATTTTCTCTGCATGATGTGTATATGTCAGTGTCTGCAAGCGTGCGCATGTGTGTGCGCGCGCACACGTCTCCGTGAGCTAGCCGCAGTGCCAGTAGACAGGTTTCAATTTCACAATACTGATTATCTCATTCCCAATTCCATGCATGCCTAAATCTGAGAATCCCTCTCGTCGCTCTATGGACTCCCTTTCTTTTAAAATGCCTATTACGCCTTCATACTTTCCAGTGCTTCCTGAAGAGCGCCATTTCGCCCGGGCTTAAAGAGCAGAAAATTGCTCTGCTTTTCCTCTGCCCATCTCCTCAATTTCTATTAACCTGAGCCAGAACAAAAGGAGCGGCTCGGTCCGTCAGCTGCTGCTGCTGCCACTGGTGCCGGCCCACTGGGACGGTGCTGCTCACAGCATACACGGCTGCTTATTAACTAACTAACTAATCCCCACAACCTAGTCCTTAACCTGTGTGTGTGTGTGTGTGTGTGTGTTTGTGTGTTTGTGAGAGAGAGTGTGTAGGGAGAAAAGGAAAGAGAGAGCGAGAAAGAGTGGATGTGTATGGATGGTCCTTGGCAAATGCAGACATAAGCAAACACACACACACATACACACAGAAGTACTGTAGTGACACACAGTCTGCAGTGACTCAATCAACCATACGACTCCTCATTAGTTGCATTCACAGCACAAACAACAAAATACAACATCCACAACAAGACAAATAAAACCCACTCCTAATGACTATCAGAGGGGACTGTTGCAGGGCCTCCACACATGGTCAGCTCTAACTCTCTCTCTCTCTCTCTCTCTCTCAGACGGATATTCCTATATGGGCTCCCCATCTGTGAGCACTGGGGTTTGTACGTGATGATAAAAGCAGCAACCACAGAGTGACATGAGCCGCTGTTAGTGTAAGAGCAGGGGGGGTGGGGAGGGGAGGGGAGGGGAGAGAGATGAAAGAATGTTTTCTCCAAATGATGATTGCTCGCCCGCCATTGAATCCAGGCTTTAATCTCATAGCACACTCAAATTCCCCATTATTCCTTCTGTATGACTCTCTCTCTCTCTCTCTGCGTATATGTGTGTGTGTGTGTGTGTGTGTGTATACGTGTGTGTATGACACAGAAAGGGAGAGTCAAAGAGGAAGAGAGAGAGACAGGAGATAGACAGATAGAACAAGAGAGAGAGAGAGAGAGGGAAAGAGAGAGAGAGAGGGAGAGGAAGAGAAAGAGAGAGGAAGAGAAGCAACATCTTGAGCCGAAACAGTAGGGATTAGATATAATCACTCACAGCTGACCCAAACCCAACACGAGATGGATGACCCTTACTCGACTCTTCTTCCACCGTCTCACTGCCCCCTCCGCCGCCTCCATTTCTCTCCCTCCTCTCTCTAACTCAGCTCTTCCTCCTCTCTCTCTCTCTCTCTCTCTCTCTCTCTCTCTCTTGGTCTCTCGAGCCCTAATGAAGAAGCTGATCCTTCCCAGCGTGAGGGCCGGTGTTTTACAGCGTTTGAAAGTGCCGGGCACACGCGTGGAGCGGAGCTGAGCTGAGCTGAGACCAGCGCCCAGCGCAGAGCCCAGGCCCCCTCTGGCTGATTGAGATGGGCTAGTTAAGGACTACAAGCAGCAATTAGACTGACAAGGCGAGAAAAGCCGCAGCGTATGGGCTTTTTCTCCCTCCGCGCAAATGCAAACGCCCATATTAAGAAAAGAGCATAACCTCCACGGCCCTCCAGAGAGAGACAGAAAGAGAGAGAGAGGAACAGAGAGAGAGAGAGAGAGAGCTTAGAACAACATGTCAGAGGCTAAACTCAGAGGAAAGTCCTCTCCTCGGAGATGCGGCGCGTTGGTAATGAACCTCTGCGTTCCCCCTCGTGGCTAATCCATCTCTAGTGCTGCATTAATTACTCCAGAACTTCCCATCAAAATGGAAATGTGCCACTTGACCTGCCACAAGAGCGTCTCTCCCTCTCTCTATCTCTCTCTCTCTCTCTCTTACTGTTAGACTCACGGGAGTCTCTGAGTCGCGCGTGACACGTCGGCTGTCTTCTATCAAACCGGGCGTTGTTTCGGCAGTGTGGTCGAGGGAAACAGGGCGGTGGTGGCAGCGGTGGTGTTGATGGTAATGCTAGTGATAGTCCTGGGTGTGTGTGTGTGTGTGTGTGTGTGTGTGTGTGTGTGTGTGTGTGTAATGGGTGGATGTCACTCCAGCCTAGCCTAGCCATGCGTAAGCCTGTCAGCCACCCCCCCCCCCCCCCCTCTATCCCACCCCGACCAAAGCGAGGCAGGGACTGCTGTCACCCCACATGCTGACACCCCTAATTGCGACAGTCGCAGACTCTGTGCCTCTCAGATGGAATATTTCCTCTCCTTGGTGCCACGATCTGACAAGCTAAAGACAACGCCTTAATAACCTTTCCAGAAGGACGGAGAGGAGGGAAGAGACAGAACCGGAAGGGAGAGAGGGAACGATAGAATAAGAGAGAGAGAGAGAGAGAGAGAGGAGTGGAAGGAGGAGAATAAAGAGGGAAAGGAGAGAAAATCCTGGCGAGATTTTGAGTGGCACTTACTTGTCAGTGTGTGAGAGGCCCACAGCTGTGGAGCACAAAGGGGAGGTGGAGAAAATGAAAGGAGAAGAACAAAAAAAAAAACGAATGAAAAATGGAGGGAAAGAAAAAAGCCATCCTCCCTTTCCACCTGCACTACACCCAGAGCAGGGGTGAGAGGGGAGAGAGAGAGAGAAAGAGAGAGAGAGAGAGGCAAGTGTCTTATTTCATCTTGGAAACGGATTACCAACCTCAGCTGTTGGCTGATCCACACAAAGCTTAGGAGGAATGTCAACCGGGCTCATCAACTCGCTCCATTCATTTTCCTCCCTTCCCCTCCTCCTCCTCCTCTACCACCTCATCCTTCCCTCTTTCCTTCCTTCTTCCTGCTTTTGCATATCGAGCTATCATCAGCAAACACACACACACACATACACACACACACACACACACACAGTTCCGGGGTAAAGACCAGAGCGTTTGGGCGAGCTTGTGACTACTTAACCAATCAGCCGAGATTTGCTGGACTCGGCGAAGAAGAATGAGACCATTCGGACCCATTGTCTGGTCCAGCCTTGGTCGCACACACAGGCAGCCAATCAGACAGACAGACCAGTGTTGTGGCCAGGGCGAGCAGGGCCACAAGTCTCCTGCATTCTCCACAGAGATAAGGTCATGGGAGAATTTAAATTGGCAACTGGAGCAGAGAGAGAGAGAGAGGTGGAGGTAGTGGGAAAGATGCGGTGTGACGGACATGTGACAATCTCATCAAGTGCTCACACAGCATATGACTGGCAGGCCGGCGTGCTCACGAGCGCAGAGCCAGGCCTCGGCGAATCGGGAGAAAATATTTTCTCATTTTCATCTTTCTGTTGTTTTTTGTTGTTGCTTTTTCTTCATCTTTAAACACTACACGCCCCTCTGGAAACGGAGTCTGGTGTGTTTCATTTGAGGGTGTTATCGAAGGCTAACACAAACCGGGCTTGTCTTTGAACTGCACAGATGGTATGTTTTCATCAATTTGTGTCTTTTTGGATGAAGCCAATGAATTATTCAGAGAGACAGAGGCTTCTAGGCTGGTCGGAGACCGCTTCCCCCGAAGAGTCCTCTGCAACTGATAATAAGTCCTAACAAAACAACATGATTTTTTCCCCATCTGCAGTGAATACTCCGCTTCATAAAATAACCCTATAATGAATTCAGAGAGGACCTTTGTTTCAAGTGTCCCTGGTTATAATTGTTAGACCTGGAGTGGATCCACACATCTTCTGTTCGCATGATGTAAATGATATTGTGTAACATTAATAAATCACTCAAGGGCTGTTCATATTAATGTGACATATTGCTCTTCTGCTGCAGATTGGCAAACAAGCTGTCATTGTCTCTCTCTGTGCATGTCCCCCCACAGTACATGATCAACAGCATGGCTAATGAGCGGCCATATTTAACACAGCGCTACTGTCACAATACAGTCACCTCGGGCCATGCACAAGAGTGCGTGCGTACACATTTGTCTGTACACTTGTTATGTCTAATCTAAATCAAGGATGTCACACACACTCACACACACACATACATATATGAACTAAGTGAACTGTCCACTGCCACAAAGGGGCTGACTATTCCCTTTTGTACCAGAGTCCTGGTTTTCTGTGGGGAAAGGAAAAATCATGAGATTTGATGAACTAGCGGGGGACCCTTGCTTGGCCAATCATCTCTCCCTGATAAATGCTCTTTGTGAGAGGGAAGGAGGGGAGAGGCTCAACAGATGAATCACCATCATCAGTAAGTTACATCTCTCTCTCTCTTTCTGATAAAGAGTCCATCCATAGGCCTCCTTCGTCAGATTGGGCCTCTCTTCTGCTTCAGACCTGGTAGAGTCATTTAAATACATTACCAGTGCTTACTGAAGGAACCGTGTCAGAGTGAATTTCCAAGTCAACCTCTGCAAATGTGTTCAGATAATAGTGTACTATTAGCGGCAGTTACTCTCCGTCAGTGCAGAAGCCAGGCTCAAAGAGAAACATCACTGTGTTGCATCCTAAAGCAGTTATCTGGGTCATTTACTGGGCCGAGTATTAAACATTCAATGCTCGATAAATTCAATAATGCACAGTACACACACACACACACACACACACACACACATGCACACACACAAACACAGTAGCTTCAATCTACCTCACTATCAGAAGCTCACCAGTGTTAGAGCACCAGGCACACTCTGCATGACACACACTCCAGGCGTGAAAAGAACTGGACGTTCTATCGAGTGCTTACGGTGAAGGGGGGGAACCTGGCGACAGTATGAAGTGCAAATTCCCCGGCCACATTACGGCCTGGCCTCTGCCTGACTCCAGCTAAACCGGCAAAGCTTCCTCCGGTTAGTGACGATTAGGCATGGCTATTGGTAATCAATAGGGGCTATCAATTCCATACTTTGTTCTGATGGATGAGACACAGGCAGAGGGGGGAGCAGGGGAGAGAAGAGGGAAGGAAGACAGCTGGTAAAGAAATAGAGAGAGAGAGAGAGAGAGAGAGAGAGAGAGAGAGAGAGAGAGAGAGAGAGAACGAAGTGGAGGGGGGGGGGCAAACAATCAGATTCATTTGCAAGCTTGAGGGCAAGGAAATAAACAAACAGGTAGGTAAGTAAATAAACAAATAAATAGGCATCTCCTGTGTGCATCAGCCCACACACACATACACACACACACTCACACAGGGTTCAGGGGCCAATGAATGACCAGAAGAATCCAAGGTCAGCGAACTGAAAGTAGCAGAGGAGGCCGAGAAAGAGAGAGGAAGTGAGTGGGATGGAGACTGAGAAACAGATAGAGGAGAGAGAAAGAGAGAGAGGGAGAGAGAGAGAGAGGAGGGTATAGCAGGCGGTGTTGTCCGTAGGCCCGGTGGCGGTAGTCAGTCAGGTCTAATTAGGCCAGGGTGGAGGCACGGCGGCAGAAGACGGGGTCACTGACTGTGGCCCGACACCTGGACGCAGTGGCCATCAACTCCCTCCCCCAGTAATCTGGCCTGATGGGATACACGGCCCGCTCCTCAACACGCATCATGCCTAATGACAAGGGCGCCGGACACTCACACACACGTGCAGATGCTCAGACACACACTGCTGTTGCTGCGGTTATATCACTAGGCGTGTGGTGTGTCCGTGTGTGTGTGTGTGTGTGTCTGTCTGTCTGTCTGTGGCTGGGTGAGTGACAAACCCATACATGTGTGAGACATGTGTGTACGTGCGTGTACTTAGATGTGGGTCTGAGCGAGAAACAGCTCTATCTCTGCTTGTCTGTGTGCTCGTGTATGTGTGTGTGTGTGTGTGTGTGTGTGTGTGTGTGTCTCCATGCGCAGCTCTTTCCGCCTGTATCCATGTCACTGCAGATTCATATTAACACTCGGCTGGCGTGTCTCTGCTTAAGGCAATCAGTTAATTGCTGGTTCATCAGCAGTCTCTGTTCCCTGTCTGGCCGGTGCGCAGCAGACTTTGACGAGGCTTTGTTTGCTTTAATGCCGCGTGACAGCCAGTATCATAGCGCTCTCTGCGGTTAGCGTCAGCCGGGGCCCGCGACATTGTGCGCGCCACAAAGCGTTCTCCAGACGCAATTAGAGAGAGTGTAACCCTATCTCCTCCTCGTCCGGCTCCCCGGCCCTCCTAACTCGCGCGGCGTCTACACACACACACGGGAGCAGAACCGAGTCCGACCCGACCGAACGGAACGGAACGCTCTGACACAAATCAGCACATCAGCGCGATCCGTGGGGGATAGATCAGAACAACACTTTTGTGTTCGAGCGCACAATAAGTCATATCACTTATTCAACACACACAATATGTCTGGCCTGCACTCTGTGTACAGAGAGACGTTTCTTTTTTTTTTTTTTGGGGGGGGGGGGGTAAAGAGAGGAAGCTTTGCCTCAGCCACAGCTTCATTGTGTGTGTGTGTGTGTGTGTGTGCGTGTGTGTGTGTAAGGGGGGGCTATCGCATTACAGCATGACTAACTTGAGGTCTTTAGGAGACGTGCTACCTGCAGTTGCACAACTCCAAAAGGCCCAGAGCCGAAGTGGGAGAGAGCGAAAGCGAGAGCGAGAGCAGCAGCAGCAGCAGCAGCAGCAGCGCGGGCCAGACAGCAGTGTGCAGACAGCAGCACCTCATGGCTCATGAGTTCATGCACATTAGTATGCACAGAGACTGTCCCGTGGGCCTCCAGGAAGGCTTTGTATTGTAAATAAGCATAATGGCAACAGTCAGGTATGTTAATGTGGATAATCATCGCAATTTCTGCAAATTATGACTGTCAGTGGGCACAAACAGTCAATGAAAACATGAGGTAACAATTTAACTTTTGTATTACTCTCCTTCCAAAGTGTGTGTGCGTGTGGTGTGTGGTTGTGTGTGAGTGTGTGTGTGTGTGTATGTGTGTGTGTGTGTGTGTGTGTGTGTAAGGGGTGGGGGGATTCCTCAGAAAGAAAAACAGCTCAGAGTACGACATACTCCTATAGCACGTCGTTTTCAAAAATAGTTTATGGCTAACTGACCATTTTCTAAAATTATTTGGATTTTCTGCACACAAAAACCACAGTGCAATTATAATACAGTTGGAGAGAATTATTGAGAAATGACTGAATCCGTTTGGTGCCTGCTGTTCCAAACACTGGTTTCAAGGAGTTTTGGATCAAATTGCTAGCTTTTGAAAAAATAATGATACATCTGAAGATTTGACTTATTATGATATGAAATATGATTTAACCATGGGCTATTGTCTCCATTTAATAATAGAGCAATATAAACTATGGGCCAATTACGAGGCCCTATGGGGATGCTTTATGTCTGTCAAATGAGGGCTCTTTTGGTCAGGGACTTTTTCCAAAGGTTGAGACTGCATTCTTTCACATGGGATGTCCAGTCTCTGAGTAGTCGTGACGGGCGCTTAACACTGGTGCACACAAGCCAAACAACTGCACTCGAGTGATATAACAGATTACGCTGACTTCATAAACAGCGTTCCATTACACTGCTGTAACACAGGACAATGATCAACTGCGCTGGAGAGAGAAAGAGAGAGAGAGAGAGAAAAAGAAGACTTGCGTCTTCATAGGTCTTTTTTTTTCGTGACCTGTGGAAATACAGTACTGTATTTACAAACAGAGGAATTAGCAAAACGATAACAATTTTCTTTTAGCGGGGGATTTTGGGGAGTTTCTGTGTAGACTGGCCCGCAGGTAAAACTGCAGGCAGTACAAAGACACGCGGAATAAAAAAATAAAAAATAAAAACCTTTCGCAGCTCTGCGCTGCTGCAGCAGCACACGCAAGAATGCCTCTGTTAGTGTGACCGGGGGCTTTGTCAGAGGAAATCGAAAGAAAATGGCTGCCCTTGCATTATCACATCACCCATGGCTAAGAGAAAGATGAGGGCGATTTGTCTGTATATCATATCTTACAGTCCACTGGCCTTCCCATCTCAGTTTATGTAATGGCCACAAATTATGGTTACAAACCCTGGAAACCCTGTCTGCAGAAATGATCTTGAAAAATAACTGTTGTAATTGCTTATGTGCCCTCAAAAAAGGAGTCAGAGAGACAGAAAATAGCCTCAGGCCATGCACACGGCAATGCAGTGGAGAACAAACAAAAAAAATTCTGCATCTACCTAAAAACTGAAAACCACTGTTTTATCACACTTCTGTCATGAAACACGTCATTCACAAGCTATCTTTCTCTATCTTACTGTCTCTAAAACATCATACGCACACAAACACTCTCGCTCTCTTGAACACACACACACACACACACACACACACACACACACACACACACACACACACACACACACACACACACACACACACACACACACACACACACACACACACACACACACACACACACACACACACACACACACACACACACATACTGCATAGCCCTTGTCCATTAGGAGAGTGTAGATGGCCTACAGCTGTGGCTATGTAAATGGTTATCACTCCAGCGCGGGTAATTTGGCCATGACTGGAAACCTCCTGCAGCACTTCCACTCAGCAGAAACAAAAGGCCCGGGAGAGAGAGAGAGAGAAAGAGAGAGAAAAAGAGAGAGAGAGAGGGAGAAAGAGAGAGAGAGGGAGAGAGGCAGAGAGAGTGAGAGAGGCATCCCCAATCAGGCCAAGCAGCTCCTTTTAGGCCGCCGTGCTATACAGGGCTTAGCAGCGTCTGTAAAGATGCAGCCATCTCCCAAGTCAGCCAGGCCTTTTGTTTAACGCCTGGCCCAGACAAAGAGGCACTTTTCCTCCCCAGTTTTAATACGTGTGGAGGGGGAAGGGGTGGTCATAGAGGCCTCATGACAAGGAGGCTCTCTCAGAAATAATTACCTCCATAAGATCCCATCTCCTTTCTGAAAGGCACAGGAGAGGAAAATGGAGCCTGGACAGACGCGAGGATGCAAAAAGCCTTCATGCATGGCCTGGCCCATCAGGGCATTTAGAGTGGAGTTACATGCACGCCACACACACACACACACACACACACACACACACTTACACATAAACACACTCACATACTCTCACCGACCCACACACAAACACGTACACATACATCCTCTGCATGTTTTTTTTCCTGCACTTTTTATTTCTGTACATGCACACAGTGTGTATAGATGCGGGGGATGTTGTAACCTACAAGGAAATAATCTCCGTTTCTCTCCTGTTTTTGCCTGTCAAGTCTACAGTCTAATTCAGCAAAAAGTATAATCTACGGAAAATATTCTGTGTGCAGACCATTAAATCCCCTTTTCAGCAAAAACAGGGGGAAAACAAGCGGCTCAAATTTCACACAAGAGTCATTAATTTGCACTTTGTGTCTTTAAAAAACACAGTTTCCAGCGCCGCCGCAGCCGTCTCTCCACCAGGCAGTGGGAGCGAGGAGTTCACAAACACAACAAGCTTATCGGTGCCGAAACCTTGAGCTGCGAGTGTTTGGCTTCACAGTTTTTATGGGCAACCCGTTTAAGCAGCACATCTGTGTGGAGGGTAAGAACACGGAGGCTCTAGATTACTGTGATTTACAAATGGGGGGAACTCCACTTCAAAAAACATGTCTAACCACATCGCTGCTAACCCCCCCCCCCCCCAGTCCTCTGCTTCATGATGTTTACCTTCAGTAAATGATGAGCCTTCAGGGCCCTAGGCTGTGGGAATTACGTTCGCACTGGGAGCCCTGGCAGAGGCTGTTCTCAGGGAGGCAACACACGTCGGCGTACAGGGGAGGGATATTACTATTAACACACTGGGGAGAGCAGAGTGAGTAAGTAGAGCTCAGGGCAGCAGAGTTTAGTGGCCGTTTTTGTCCGTTTAACGCAGACAGACCGCGCGAAAGCTCGGCCCAGCTGCTCGCTGGAGTCCGCTGCACTAGCCTCTAGAAGACCCCTCGAAAACAAGCATTTATGGCAGCACAACAGCGGGCCTTCAAAAACACTTCGCATTGAGGTTTTCAGATGTCTTTGTTTTGGTACACTGACGAAAACAACGCCATAAAGACGAAGTACAAACTTTTATGACTATTGTGCTGATAGAAAAAATAATTATTGTTTTGTGGGGTGAGCCGGGTGGTTTAAATAAAGCTTGTTGTATTTGTTGTTTCGACAAGACTCCGAGGGAGTGCGATCTGGTCAAAGCTGTGGCACACTGCATATGTATGCTGCTGAGTGTGACATTTACCGCTAAATACATTTCAACTTTTCTCCCATGCCGGAGATGCCGCATAAGCTACCTTTAATTATGCAGTAAAAAATGGCATCAAAATTGTTTAACGAAATCCATTCACATGTACGTAAAGTCAATGGCATCATGACCTTTATTCCCAAATGGTGCTATAATTGTTTGGCGAGCTGCCGGGGAGCTGCTTTGCAGAGAAAGATACAGCTCAGCAGTTAAATTAATCTCTTTTTTTCTCTCCCCCCCCACTCCCTGCAAACCCTCTCTAATGACCGCGAAACTGCTAAACTAAGGAGTTATACTCTGAGAAAATCTACACGATTTCTTTAGTTCTCTGCTGTAGTCCCAATCGCAACCTGAAATGGGGGTTTCCATAAGGCCTTTCACAGGCTTGCAGACCCAGGTTATTACAACTGCAATAAGGAGGCCCTGGGCCTTGTCCTTAAGCCAGTGCAGCCTCTAACACACTGAAGGCAAGCTACACCACCATTTTACCTGCTCGTCCAAACGGCTGGCAGTGGGCTGCTTTTTTGGAGCGGTACGAGGGAGCGAGCTGGTTGTTGCTGCTTTGCCAGTTGGATCAATTAGAAAAAAACTAAGCTTTGTGATTAATCTGGTGCCAGCTATCCATTTCCTAAGCTGCTCCTGCACAGGGTTTGTTTGAAAGCACTTCAAACAGCAGGATTATGGGGTTAAACTACCTGAAAAATCTCTCCGGCTACGAAATGGGGAAAAAAAAAAATAATGAAAAAAAAAAAACTTGCACCCTGTGCTCTCTGTGACACACTCTGTCTGATTTGTAGCTCTGAAACAAAACAGAGCGTCCATGTATTTTGCTCTACTTTTGAGTCGGTGGTTTTTGAGAGCCCGAACAAAAACCGTGCCAGAAACGGAGAGGCCAGCAGGTTTATCAGGTTTATCTCTCTGCTAACATATTTATCTTCCAGGCCGTTTTTACATCCTCGGGCAGCTGAATTGTGATATTCATAAAACCCCAAAACTCAGGCCCCTGCACAGTGAGCATAAATCCTCTCTTTGTCTCACAGTTTGTGTACATTAGCACCCTTCTGACTAACTGGGCACATGAACACTTCATTTGACGCGAGTGTGCGCAGGAGACCTGAAAGGGTTGAAATTGAAATCACTCTCCAACATTTATATGTAAGCTGTAAGGAAATACATAATAAAATGTTTATAAGGAGGACCTGAAAGAAAACCGTTGTTCTGAAGAAATTGATGCAGTGTGTGCAATAGCAAGGCATCCTGGAACACTTGAGTGTGCATAAAGCTTGAAACTTCCTTTTGGAAATTCAGTTTGTGGCATGAAACTGAAGATATATAAAAACGTGCATTTAATGTCGGAACGTTGGAAAAGGTGTATTCGGTGAATATTACTTTTGACAGTTTTAAAATATCATGTTCTCTTCTCCCAGGAGGAAAAAAGAAAGGGGCCAAGGTAGAGATCATTATGGGGGGAACCTTTTGAGGAGGAGGCGGGTGGGGGTGTAAAGGAGAGAGGGGAGGGGGGCGTCTGTCTTTCTCAGCGGCACAATAATGATTTATCTTACTGGGCTTTCCTTCTGCGCCCAAACTCTGAGGCACCTTTGATCCATTCCTAATTAAAGCCAAAAGTACAACAGTCCTGTTTAATTCCAATATGGGTAGTTCTGATGCTGAGGTTTCACATGTGGTTCTGAGCTCAGGACCATCTGTTTCTGGATTTCATATATAAACAGGACACTTTGGGGAACAGAGATTAATTCAGCTTTGGAATGCCATTCAAAACGTGTTAGCTGTTTCGCTCGGCCAGGTCAACCAAAGCAAAAACAAGTTAAGCGCTCATTTCTCCGAGTAGCATTAACATAGGAATTATTATATAATGGACCCTGACTCGCTCTTATGGTTTAAATTACTGGTCCCTCTCAAATAAAACTATTAATCTTTTTTTGTCTCCGAATGTTTTACAGTCCTGTTACACTTATTAGCTGCTGGCAGCTCCGAAACTTTTAAATGAAAGCCAAATTGCTTTGGTCATGAGAAAGGAAATTAAAGCTCGCTCTAGGGGAAAGAATTTCACTGAGAGATCCTCCCAAGGTAGAATTTCATAACCTCCTGCATGCCTGCTAAAGATGTCACCGCATGCAGGACGGCGTGTGTTACTGATATAAAAAGAAGGCCATAATGGGAACAGCATGTTCATTTTCGGGAGATTAGCCGGTTGGCATGTTTTACGTCGGGAGACGTGCTCAGGGTTTGGAGCGGCCGGGGCCGGGTTCAGGGTCCGAGGAGGGCTTGTGGGATGGGGGGTTTGGGGGCGAGAATAGCGTGGGTGTGCAAGAAGACAAGCGAAGGGAGGGGGGGCGGGAGAACAAGAGAAGAAGAAAAATCGACAGAAAGACAAAAGTAGAAGTGGTAAAAAAACAAAACAAATAATAATAATTTAAAAAAAAACGGGTGGTTGCGACTCACCAGGCTCGGAGGTGGGCGGGCAGTCCTTGACGAAGTAGAGGTCGGCCAGGCTGTCCTCGTCTGGTGGCAGGCCCTGTTGGTGCAGCTGCAGCTTGCGCAGACCCTCGCTCTGCTGGTGCTTGACCGAGCGGGCGTGCTGCACCAGGTTGAGCTTGGCTTTTGTGGAGTAGTCGCACAGGGCACAGTAGTACAGGCAGGACTCCGAGCTACACGCGCTCTCTTGTTTTTGCAAGTGCTGCGAAAGGTGAAGAGTAGAGTAGAGGGAAATAAGGGGAAAAAGAACAGAGAGAGAAAGAGGGAGAGAGAGAGAGAGAGAAAAAAAGTCATTAGCCGACATGCTTCGGAAGACATTACAGGGTCTGTTTGTTTTAGAAGGGCAGCACCTACATGAAACAAATACTTTCCGTCCCTTTCAACTTTCAGCTAATAATCTTTCCGACATGAGATGCATTCCTTCCAGGTTTGTCACAAACATAAACACTGATAACGCACACACACACACACACCCACACAGAAACTGTCCAAACACACCGCTGTTAGATGTAAGATAAAAAAGATAGACTGAGGTACACATTGTAGAGTTCTGAGGAGCGGAGCACCCAACATGTCTGTGCCTGGCATCGTCTAATCCTCTACAAGGTGTAACTGACTTGGACAAAACCAGAGCTAAAGCCTGTAAAGTCTGGACTGTGCAACTTCAGTAACAGATGAAAACGGATGAAAGAGAGTGGGATCTGATGGTGGTTATTTTGTATCCCTACAAAGATAAAGAGGAGAGAGAGAGAGAGAAAAAAAAAACACAACAAACCAGGAATGCTTCTAAGAAAAAGCATGAAGGATTCACTTTCTGTGTTATGTACAAAGCCCAAAAATCCCTAATCTTGATTAAACTGCTTGCAGAAAAAATTACATTTGCCACAAGATAAGATTCACAATACAAGTTTACAAGTTACTTTTTTTTTCCGTAACTGCTATTTTTCCATTGCCGCCAGAGTCCACCTCTCATCTGGCGTCTTGCGGAGGACGCGGTTGAAGCCGTCCGTTCAGTGAAGTGTCGTCACCTGAGACCTAAACGAAGGCCAGGGCCTTTCAGCAGCTGGCCTTGCCCTCTGCGAGCCTCGCTGCCTTCCAGGCAGAACCACTACAGGCACCTCTGCTACTCCCAGCTGACCTCCATATGTGCTCCAAAGGCCCCCGAGGACGCAACGCTAGCCAACGCTACTGGTGTATGGGGCTGGCCCGGGCTTCCAGCACACACAGGGATGAGGTTACGCCACAGCCTCTGTCAAGAAGCCTGCCCCTGCACGGCCTGCTGGAGACGACCAGAGCGACCCCTCCACTTGTTTTCTAGTCCACAAGCTAGCTGCTAATAGCTATTAGAGTCGGCTCATTTCTCCCCTGATTATTTCCTCCCGAAGACCAGTTGGCGGCGAGAAGGTGGACCACTTTCCAGCCACTTCCCCACCACCAGATTGGACTT
The DNA here is from genome assembly GCF_963854185.1 of Sardina pilchardus. Lineage (NCBI taxonomy): Eukaryota > Metazoa > Chordata > Actinopteri > Clupeiformes > Clupeidae > Sardina > Sardina pilchardus. The sequence goes on from NC_085012.1 coordinate 26,483,611, forward strand.
TTCTAGACAATTAGACACACAGGTAAGTGTTTGCGCTCCGTGAAGCTTGTTAACAAGACAAAAGGGGGGAAGAGGAAGGCTGAGTGAAGGAGGAGGGAGG